>NC_137017.1:13512499-13577499 GCF_032717465.1 Coenobita brevimanus | reverse complement strand
AGGACTTGGGGGTGGGTGTCCTGCCTCCTGGTGTATTCGTCCCCTCCTGTCCTCTTCCCCCTCTTCCATCAAGTCCCGAGACTCCCGAGAAAGTTGACAAACCATATCGTTTTAGAGAAGTTTATCATTAAAATTATATTTCTGATGGATTATGTTTGTTATAGACATCTTCTGGTCGAATAATGGGGAATAATATGAGGAACAAGATGTACTTGAGGACGGTAGAAGGTGTGGGGGGGGGTGGAGGATGTTCTGATTAACAGAAGATCCCAACGCCAGCATGAGGAAGCTCCCTGTCATTTGTACCATATATACATTTTTATTACTTCTCTTGGCTCGATGGTATACGTACAGTTGGCATCAAAAGTTCGCCGCCTCTCCTGCTTCTCTCTGCCTGTGGTGAATCCGATGCAAACGGCGCTTATGACATTGATCCACATGAAGTCATCTTGTGTTACGGATCCATTACATTGTTTTTCTGAGTCGATGGAGAGAAAAGCAGGAGAGGCGACAGGTCTTTTGATGCTGACTGTGCGTTAACTGCAAACTACACCGGTGCTGTGGTGATAACAGTAATGCACAAAATATTGCTTCGCCTACGGTGCTGTGCGGTTATCCGTACCCCATTTAGTTCAGTTGATGGCCTAGATTTATACTGATTTGGCTAGTAATCAAGGAGACTCATCCCCACCTGCACGTTAAGGCTCGTCTAATGTAATGCCCCCAAGTAGGGTCCCGAGGCTAGGCTGAGTATTCCAGTGCACAGAAAGGTAGATGACCAGACTCCTTCCCTTGGTGGCATGATCCAAAAGCCTCCTGTCGCTTATTGGGGATTGAAACCATGGAAGGCCGTCACTCCCACCGGGGTGGGGGGGAGGGGTTCTGACCACTATACCACCTGGTGCCTTGGTAGTACAGGTGGTCCATAGTATAACACTCTTCCATTCCACCGGACTATTTCTCATGTGTTGCGGGGACGGCTCATTCAGCGTTATCAGTGGCTACCGTTTATCAGTCACTGTTATCCGAATTCCACTGCCAACCCATGCCCACATAGCAGACAGCCGTCCCTGCAGCACACAAGATAACATGAGGGGAGTTTCTTGTGGGGTGTCAGATTTGAAACACCTTCTGTAACGATCCACTGAATTCATTTAAGGAAATCTGCACAGGAAATAGTACATAGCAAGGCTTAAATAACCGCTTAGTGTAGACCTGGTTTATAACTGACAGAAAAATAATATACGGGACATTTAACACCATCTGGGAATCCACCTGAAAGGTAAGAGATCCTTTCTGAGTTCAACCCCCTGACTGCGATGACGCATATTTACATTTCGTTCCTGCTCCTTCCATACGATTTCAGTAATATTAGGATAGACCCCCAGTAGTGAAGGGGTTGATCAAGGCTGTTACCTGACATGGACATTCGGAAAATTATCTCAGCTTAAAAAAAAAAATAAATAAAATAAAATAAAAAAATAAATAAAAAAGTGGGGTATAAAGAATAGATTGAATGAAGACATCTTGGCGCTGAAGTTGAATTGGCAGTGTTATGTTTGAGGATTTTTAGGGCAATCTGTTAACTGACGCTTCCATGACCCACTCAGCTGAATCAACTCGCCTGGTGTAAGCTGAATGAAATCGTCAGGGGTTAGATGGAACTGAGTGCTAGAGTTGTTACGAGCATGAGGGGGGTTATTTTCCTCGTGGTCGGTGCCCTGTTAACCATTTGGCTTTGATAAGTTTCTGGTGGTCGGAAAAAAAAAAAAATGTTCGTCTTAAACTAGTATAAAATTTGAAGGTCTCTCTCTCTCTCTCTCTCTCTCTCTCTGTGATGTCAAAAACGTCAGTTAAGATATTTTTAACAGTTATGGTGTCTTGGTTTTCTTTTTATCACAGTAAAATATAATATTAACCAAAATATAACAAAATATAATGCACGTACGTAAGTTCCAGACATGAGAGAGAGAGAGAGAGATTCATTGCTACTATTTTGGGCTTTTCGTGGGAGAGATAATAATAGAGGAAAGATATTAACTGAACTAATATGACTTCGACTACTAAAACACTTAGATGTAAAAATTTGAGAACGTTTGACCTCCATTAGAGACATTGATATGTAAGTAGAACACAGTAAAACTGTCCAAGGACAGTTATGATAAAGTAAAACTTCCCACAGCCTGTGCCTACTAGAGACCGAGGTATAATGGGACTTTGAAGTCAAAGTCACTAATCTTGTCCATGTCACCATAGGTCATCACAGTCCTATAAGTCCATTAAGTTCGGTGGCTCTAATTTTAATCCTTCATGGAAAGTGTGGTGACATCCGGGATAATCAGAAAAGTCACAGTTTTTCACTCCAGGCGAGGTCAGGGTCACTGCTCTTGTGCATGTCACCTTAGGTCATCATATTCTACAGTATAAGTCCACCAAGTTTGTTGGCTCTAGCTTTAATCCTTCATGGA
This sequence comes from Coenobita brevimanus, assembly GCF_032717465.1. Taxonomy (NCBI): domain Eukaryota; kingdom Metazoa; phylum Arthropoda; class Malacostraca; order Decapoda; family Coenobitidae; genus Coenobita; species Coenobita brevimanus. The sequence continues at coordinate 13,575,031 of NC_137017.1, read as the reverse complement.
GAAGGATGTCATGCAGTAAATCCGAAAAAGTCCAAATTTTTGACCACAGGCGATCTCAGAGAATAAGCAATCGATTGGATTCACACTCCTTTCCGCACTGCGTCCGCCTTGAGGCTATTGTCGGGCAAAATTTCAGCTTCTTAGCTTAAGCAGTTCTTGAGATAGCATGGCTGACTCACTTTTCTGGGTTTCGAATAATATCAGGAGATACGGTGGACGGACTGTCACCATATTTGGCCAAAAGAAGCGGACAGCTGTCCGACTAAGTTGACCAAGTTTGAAGGGTGTAGACCATATAGCCTTTTAAATATCGCAATAGTGTAATAATAATAATAATAATAATAATAATAATAATAATAATCCATTCATTCATTCTCATCTTAAATGTCAGGACCAACTTGCCTAGCCCCGGGCTCCTACACTCCTCATGGGGCAACATAGGATTGGACGGTGGATGGATGGATGGAGAAGCCATTCATCCATCCATCATCCAATCCTATGTTGCCCCATGAGGAGCGTAGGAGCCCGATGCTAGGCAAGTTGGTCCTGACATTTAAGATGAGAGTGACCAGCCTCACTCATCCCTGAGTGGCAATATGTGAGCAATAAACCCCAACCACTCCTTGGATATAAACCTGCACCGGCTCAATCCCACTGGAGCACCGTAATTACTCACTATACCACCAGGCGCCATAATTTTGTTATATGGTGACCACTAAGCGTAGTAAACGGTTTCCTGGTGAACAGGACACCATTTGGGTTGTCAGTCAGTGTAGGGTCACCCATAGGCAGAAGGAAGAAGAAAGAATGAAGGAAAGAAAGACAGAAGAGGGAGTGTAAAGTCACCCGTAGGCAGAATGACGATGAAAGAATGAAGCAAAGAAAGAAGAGGAAGGAAGGAAGAGAGGAAAAGGCAGACACCTAAAGCAGCACTACGTTGAGTGAGTGGATGATGAGCGACCCCACCTGCCACAAAGTAGTAGTAATAATAATAATAGTAGTAGTAGTAGTAGTAGTAGTAATAGTAGTAGTTGTGACATAAACAAGAAAACCTCTCACAGGGATGAGGGAAGTTTTAGTGAGATAACAGATAAAGATAGGACAGTGTGTGAAAGGAGAATGTTGAACGACTAAATAGTATGAGAGAAAGTGAAAAGAAAAAAAAGTGGAACAAGTGAAATTTCAGATGGATGGAGAGAGCAATTGTTGGGAGAAAAATAAGAAAAATATCCATGTAAGAGAGAGAGAATTCGAGAAAGTAGAGAAACTGTGAATGATAGCAGTAGTGTGAGAGAAAGCGAAAGAGAAAATGAAAGTGAGCGGGGATAAACAAGTGGTGAGGGAAGAAAAAAGACCGGAAAATGTGAAAGTAAAGTAACAGAATTAGAGAGAAAAAGAACGGCATTAAGGGAAAAAAATAGAATGAATTTGAAGGGGAGAGAGAGAGAGAGAGAGAGTTATGTGTGTGGTTGGGTGGTGAGAAAGTGTGAGAGAGTAAGAGAGTGAGAGTTGATTAACCTAATTTATTTGAGTGTTCCCCCTCCCTGCCTTTCCTCTCCCCTCTCTTTCTCTCCCTCCAGTCCATTACCCTCTCCCTTTCCCCTCGCCCTCCCCCCCCCCTTCCGACCGACAGTACCACGCCTTTTATTACTCTGTTTCCTCTCTCTCTCTCTCTCTCTCTCTCTCTCTCTCTCTCTCCTTCCTTCCACTTTGGATTTGTCTTCTCATTTCCTCATGTTTATATTTCCTTGTCTCTTAAGTTCTTCCTTCCTTTGTTTGCCTTCCTTCCATCCTTCCGCCCTTCACGTTCCTTCATCCGCTCCCTCTTTTCACCTTACTTTCATTATCATTTTGCTTCCGACCCTCCTCCTTCCGTCCTTCATTCCTTCCTTCCTTTTCCCATTCTTTTCTCTTGTCTTCCATTTGTTGTTTTCCTTCATTTTCCTTTCTTCCATTTTTTCTGTCAGTATCTTTCTCAGCTTCTTCTTGTTTCCGTCCTTCATGCACTCTTATCTCTTCATTAATTTCTTCTCGTCTTTCTTTTCATTCCGTTTTCCTTTCTCCCTTCAGTTCTCCCCATCCTTCCTTCACTCCTTCCATCCTTGTTTTTATCCACATAGCTCTTTCCTTCTTCCTTTTCTTTCTGTTCCTCTCTCCTTCCTTCCTTGCCATTTCTTTACTTTCTTCCTTGGTTCTTTCCTTCCTTGCTCCCTTCTCACCCTCTTCATTCCTTCTTTTGACACCGCTCTTTCCCCCTTCCTTTGCTTTCCCTCCTTCCTTCCTTAGTTCTTTTCTTTCTTTTACTATCTTCCTTCGGTCTTTCCTTCCATCCTTCTCTCTTTTCCTTTCTTCTCCCCTCCTTCCCTTCCTTTTTCCTTTCCTCCCTCCTCTTCCCTCCCGCAGCAAGAAGACACACTATTCACCACACCCAGACACACAGACCACATCCTACCCCCCCATCCTTCCCCCCGCCCATGTCTGGCTGGTGGAGAGTTGGGGGTTGGGGAGGAAGGGGAATGAGGGAATAGGGAAGAAGGGAGGGGAGGAGGGGGAAGGAGAAGAGGAATGAGGGAAAGGGGAAGAGGGAGGAGGAGAGAGGGATGAGGGGAAGAGGAGAGAGGGGTGAGGAGAAGGGGGAAGATTAGAGAGGAGTGAGGAGAAGGGGAGGAGTGGAAAAGAGAGAGGTGGTGGGGAAGGGGTAAGAGGAGAGAGGGGAAGGGGGAAGAGAAGAGAGGGTTTTAAGGGAAGGGGGAGGGTGTGAGAGGGGGAGTGACTTGGGGGAGGGAGTAGGGACGGAAGGGGTGGAGAGGGTGGGACGAGGAGGATGAGGGGATGGGTGAGGAGATAGGAGGATGGAGGAGGAGGCAGGGGGAGGGGGGAACTTGAGAAGTGGAAGGATAAGGAAGGTGGAGGAGTAGCTGAGGAGGAGGGGAAGGAGTGAGGGGGAATGGAGGGGTAATTTGGGGAAGGAACTGCAGACCTTGTAACATAGAAGCTGAGGACAGCTATACCTTATTGGAGAGAGAGAGAGAGAGAGATTCCATACTCTTTCTACGTTATATGTTTATTAGTTTATTATTTTCCCTCCATTGTTTCCATCATTTTTTTTTTTTTTATTCACCGTCCTTCATTTCCTCTCTCTCCTTTCTGTTTTTATTTTCTTTCTCATTACTCCTTGACAGCCCTCCTCCTTTTCTTTTTAAATTCATTCGGATCCCTCCCCTCGTAACAGTAAAAAAAAAAAGAAAAAAAATCATTTGAATCCTTCCTCTCGTAAGTCAGGGTAAAAAAAAAAAAAAAATGCAGCGTGGGTTCAGTTCAAAGCTCCACAGAAAACGGAGGAGTAAGTCTTCAGCCATAACTTGTGCAGAAAGGGAATACTCGCATAGTGAGTTTTTCCTTTACTAAGTGCAAATAAAGCTCCAACTCATTATCCCATCGTCAGCCAGAGACAATCCGCTGCAGGACAAATGCATCTCTTATCTTTCTCCACCCTGATCCATTGAATGTTGACTTGTTCCATCCAGTTCTCTTCCCGCCTTTTCCTCTCATTCCTTCTCTGGGTTGCTTCTTCTGCGATAGACGTGACCTGACCATATCCGTCTCTGACATTCTCTACTCTCATATCATCCCTAATTTATGAAACTCATGTCTCCTTGTGATACGTAATACACTTCTTTCCATTCTTCTACAAGCGCTCCCAATATTGCGTTGTAAGGAATGAGTCCTGCTCCAGATTCTCGACGCATAAGATAGACCAGGAACTACTCTGATAATAGGCTTATATTCCCCTTATTTTTGACAGAGGTGTGTGTCTGTGCTTCATGATGCTACTCAGTTAAACAAAACCCCTCTGTCCCATTCCTGTTCTTGGCTTGATTTCGCCCGTGAGCTGGTACTGTGTAAAATGCTTGTCCTTAGTAATCAGCAACATATTATAGTATTTTGTCACCTATTTTTGCTGGAGGGGAGTATAAATAAAAGATGTTACTGTAGTTTCCATAATAATCTTTTAACCCACTTTCAGCTTAACAGTCTTTCGTAGTTCGTCACCAGATTCGCCAAGAAGGATTACGTCGGTACATTGATGGTTGTTCAGTTTCTTACCATGTCTTTCTGTTTGTAGCCAAACGCCTCATTCCCGTAAAGGGTGGCCACAAACAAATAGCCTCCATGTCCCCCTGTCTCCTACCATATCCCTGCCCTCCACCCAATTCGTTCCTCGCTCTCTCATTTACCTCTCCACCCCATCCCTCCATCTCATCCTCGGTCCCCCCCTGCACCTCACTCACATACATTCTCGCCATTTGCATTGTAGTAACTCCTTCAGTATGATGACTTAGGTTGTATTTCGTTATGGCTATATCCTTACGATTTTTTTTTTGGGGGGGAGGGGGGAGACACTTTTCGAGCAGGAGGGGTTAGGGGTAGCCTTTTCACAAACCCCTTCACAACAAGATATCTCCTTTAAGCTTAATAAAATCGTCTGGTAGCGGCCCAACGGAAAAATAAGAACTGCTTGACAGAATTCAAGAGGTCAATTGCTTTGCCGCCTTCCCAGACTAACCAATCTGTCTAACAACCTTGTCTAAGATTCCACTGAATAACTTGGGCGAAAATGTCTCTCCTTGTCCAACACTTCTCATTTCATGTTATTATTTTCATTATTATTCATCCTTCATCCAATCCTATGTCGCCCCGTGAGGAGCGTTGGAACCTGGAGCTAGGCAAGTTGGTCCTGACATTTAAGATGAGAGTGACCAGCCTCACTCATCCCTGAGTGGCATTACGTGAGGAATAAACCCCAACCATCCCTTGGATATAAACCTACACCGGCTCAATTCGATTAGAGCACCTTAATTACCCACTAGACCACCAGGCGCTATAATTTGGCTATATGGTTACCACCCAGCATAGTAAATGGTTTACCGGTTGCAGGAAACCATTTGGCTTGTCACTCAGTGGAAAGTCACTCACAGGCAGAAGGAAGAGGAAAGAAAGACAGAAGAGGGAGTGTAAAGTCACCCGTAGGCAGAAGGAAGAAGAAAGAATGAAGGAAAGAAAGACAAGAGGAAATTATTATTATTATTATTATTATTATTTTATTATTATTATTATTATTATTATTATTGTTGTTGCTGTTGTTGTTGTTATTGCCATATAATTATTGTTGTTTTTGCTATATAATTATTATTATTATTATTATGCTGTTATAATACTCTGATGGGTCATGTTTATACAGCACTTTTCGTGGTACCCGGCAATTTTAATCGGCATAGGAACGAGCTTCATTAATGAAAGAGGTAAAAAGAGTACCAGCTGTATTTAAAAGTATATACTAGCCCCTGAAAATGACAAGAACTAAATAAGAACTGCGTTACGAGAGTGAAGGTGTTAATGAGTGTGTGTGTGTGTGTGTGTGTGTGTGTGTGTGTGTGTGTGTCTGTCTGTGTGTGTGTGTGTGTGTGTTAGCAGTTCCATAATACCATCGCCATAAATGTCTGCCAGTATCTTTACACTAATGTATTGCGTCAAGGATGAGTCTCTTGTAATTTTACCTCCCTCCGTTGCCTGCTGCTCATCTCAACCCTTTCTATCGTGTACGTACTTTCACTCATACTTTTCCTTGTATTTTTTCCTTACTTCTATTCTTTGATATTGGTTATTACTACGCTTTGCTAATAATTTGAGTGGAATAGTTTGACGGTAGGCAGAAGAAAGAAAAAAAGACGTCAGCGTATGGAAGGGGCGGGATGGATAACATAGTGAATAAGCTACTTACGGCAGAATAGCAATAAATAGATAGATAGATAACTGAATAAAAAGCCACACCATCTGCCTATGAAAATCCAGTAATGAGAAAACCGAGAAGTGAAAAGCTGAATGCATGGTTGTGAAAAAATAGGTAAGTGAGGGAGTGAAAGTGGGCTTAGTGGATTACTTGAGTGAATGGGGTGGAGAGCCGGAGATGAGGACCTGTGAAAGTGAAGGGGATTACTGAGGGATTATGGCAAGGAGAGAGAGAGAGCATGCAGTGCGGCCCATGCTCACTCGGCTGTATCCTAATTTAAGAAGTGTTTGTATATGTGTGTGTGTGTGTGTGTGTGTGTGTGTGTATGTGTGTAAGGAAGCTAGGAGGTAATAAGACTGTTTATTCATTCTGTGCAGTCAGTGGATGATATTATTCAGTTATAGTATTAGTGTCCTAACATAGGGTATTAAACTTTCATTATCATTTTTTTTTTTAGTATTTCCGGCTCTGGACATAAGTTTAATAGCTCGTTCCCTGAGGCCCAGCAGTCCTCCTACGTACCATACACCTCCACATGTCGCCACTTTGGCGTTAACACCCACCGTCCGTATTGAAAACATGCTAGGACTGTATCATACAAGACTGGTGTCCTGGTATTAGCGGGGGTATTTTTATGACATGTTGGCTGGTCCTTGGTAGATCAGTGTAGTCTACTTGTAACAAAATTCAAATCCTTAAACTGTTCCCTGCCCCAGCCGGGATTCCAGTCCTTGTTCATTGGGTCAGTAGGCATCTCTCTGCCGATTTGACTACGGCCACCCCATGCGAGTGTGTGTATGCATTGAATTTATTGTATACGTGATCCTGTATCCTTTTGTGTGCTTCTGTGTGTGTGTGTGTGTGTGTGTGTGTGTGTGTGTGTGTGTGTTTTAATTTATGATGACTCGGGGACGCATGTGTAGTTATGTGTGGGAAACTGGAAAGTTCGCGAGTGTAGGTGTGTGTGCTTGTGTGCATGAGAACTTGGCCTCTGTGTGTGTGTGTGTGTGTGTGTGTGTGTGTGTGTGAGAGAGAGAGAGAGAGAGAGAGAGAGAGAGAGAGAGAGATTGTGCTCCTGTATGTGGCAATGACAATGTTTGTATATGTTTGTGCGAGTGTGTGAAGTGTATCTGCAAGTGAGAGAAAGTGTGTGTGTGTGTGTGTGTGTGTGTGTGTGTGTGTGTGTGTGTGTGTGTGTGTGTGTGTGTGTGTGTGTGTGTATTGGAGCTGAGTACGAGTGAGTTAGGCAGTTTTCTTTATGGTACCTGAATGGAGGTGGTCATGCAGAGAGAGAGAGAGAGAGAGAGACTGACCGGAAGTTGACCTCCTGCCTGAGCTTCCGGTAGGTCAGGTAATGGCCTCTAAATTCCACCTGGGAGACTGCGTACTTCCTCACTCACTCCCTCTCTCTCTCTCTCTCTCTCTCTCTCTGTCTCTCTCTCTCTCTCTCTGTCTCTCTCTCTCTCTCACACACACACACACACACACACACACACACACACACACACACCGGGAAGTCTACTTACTTCCTTTCTTAGACTCTTCCTAATCTCATTTTCTTTACTTTTCTCTTTTAGTTTTGGTGTTCCTCTTCTCATTCCATCTTTTCGCTGAATTTGACCTGGAAATATATATATATATATATATATATATATATATATATATATATATATATATATATATATATATATATATATATATATATATATATATATATATATATATATATATATATATATCGTTAATTCGATGTGTTTGTACGTGTTTTTAAAGGTGTTGCTGTTGATAGGTTTATGTGCAGTCCATTTGTGCTGTATTGACGTAATGCACATACTTCGTCAAAACTCCCGATGTGCTTCTTACTGTGCAGTATAGGACGAGGATCCGTGAAGTACTTGCTTCTCCTGTATTACTGATAATATCGTTATTTTCTGTTTTAATTCTCCTCTCATTCAGGTAGCACAATTTAGCAAAATCCTTTTTTTTTTTTTTTTAATGTGGAATAATGAGATGCATTGAAATATAATAAGGAATATTGTTGAAATCTAATTTTATGGAACATATGGGGGTCTCTGCTTTTGTTAATAATTGTATTGGATCTGTCATTTAACCCATCAATACGTTGAAGTGTTATAAAAATCTGACTGTCACTAAACGATTTTGTTTCAGTTTAGAAAAGTCACACACACTAAAAGGTTATAATAAATGGCTGTATCGGCACTGGCAGTCCCTCCTAAGCTGCATAGTAGCGTTTGGATATAGTAAGATTATGGTTCTTATAATCATACCACAAGAATTATGTGATATGTTCCTAGATTTATATATAGACAGCAAAATTAGTCATCTGACTCAGAGTCTGTATATATAACCTTGTCTGTTTGCAGGTGGGTGTGTTGCTGGGGTTCGTTGATGAGGCGATAGATGCAATGTAAGTACAGGTGTTAGATACCTGTTTGATATTTATGTTTGTTATACTGTTGGTCATGGTACTAAATGGAAGTACTCATAAACAGACAGACTTACTAAGGAGTCTTCTTGGCTTGCGAGATGACAACCCTTTTCGTAAGGTTTGAGGTGCGTGGTAGAAAGTTGCTTCACTGAGGAGGCCAGCATCAGTAAAAATATCGCAGTGCACATTAATGCCGCCACATTAACTTTTATTTTATGCAGAAGAAATAGTGGAGGGTTCCGTTTAAAGTTTTCCAGCACAACACCCATTTAACAAGAGAGATACACTTTGTTACATGCAGCACGTTGATTATTAAACACAACTGCATGTCATATTTCTCGTTATACCAGTATATTTTGTTTTTGCGTTATGTCACACAGGGTAAAATTAATAGTGTGATAGCTTGAATTTTCGGTTATTCGGAAATGCTAGATAGATAAAAAAGGGTGGGGGTGAACATAACACTGGGTTTGTTTCATGGATGTCAACGATCTAGATGTCTTGCAGAATTTCAAGATGTAAATGTGCAAAATAAACCGCTAAGGAAGAGGTGCTGGAAAGACTTTTAAGCCCAGGAGAATTCTGCCTTTGCCTTCTTGTCCTTGCTGCATTCGTATTTATAGAAGCCTTTTTTTTTTTTAGACTTACTGGTAATTATTAGTGCCTTGTAGATTTGCCACCATTGTTAGCACAAGTTTGCATTGACATTCTTCTGCCGGAGGACATCTTTACTCTTGCTAGTACCAGACACTTAGTTTAAAAGAGAGAGAGAGAGAGAGAGAGAGAGAGAGAGAGAGAGAGAGAGAGAGAGAGAGATGTGAGGTTTAAATGAAAAGGGGAGATCTCCTTGTGGAAAGTAAAATCGGCTGGTGTTAGCTGGAGTGAAATATCAGCCTGTCAGCCGCCTTTTAGTAGGTTAAGGACTAATATACCACGAATCTGCTGGTATGTTTTATTGTGTGGTGGTGTTGGGCTGTTGTGATGGTGCGTGGTGCGTGTTGATGTGCCGCTGTGGTGTTGTGTGTGTGTGTGTGTGTGTGTGTGTTGCTATGATAGTGTGTGATGCAGTGTGGTGTGATAATATGTGATGGTAGCTGGCTTTCGTGGGAGCCCTGACGGTATGATGCGTGCTGTGTGCTGTAACCTGCGTGTCGTGTGCTGTAATCTCTTCCCACCATCTACATCCACTCCTGTATTATTCACCTGCCTCCCTACTCCACTTTGTTATGCTCCACCGCTCCTGATTCCACATTCCCTCGTTCCTTTTCTGTCCACATCTCTCCACATTTATTTTTTGCTAATCTTCCAGCCCAACCTCTCGCCTGCACTACCACCACCACACACCCACACTGTTTGATTAGCTCTCTCTTCCTCTGTACTTACATTTAACCACCACAACTCACCCGCTTATCCACCCACACTCAGTACCCACACCCACACTCATTACCAGTCCCACGTACCAACAAAATTATCCTTACTCACACTGTTTTGATTACTGTGGATTCTGCTCTCACTCACCACTCACACCTCACCCCCTCAGTCATTCACCCGTCCACACCATCACCCCCATACCCACACCCTAAATCAGTCCCACACTCACAACACCCCCAACCAATCAGTCATTCAGCTACACCCATAAACACTTCGTCACCCATTGCCAACCACTCTACACATATACCATACAATCACTAAACCTCACACTTACGTCCTCTCTCCGATCTACACCCCCCACACCACATCACACCCCAACTCCCCTCGCCTACACTTACATCGTACACCCACCCACACTCCCTTCCCACATCGCTTACTTTCAATCACCTCACAACCACACTCACCTCGTATTCCCCCACCCACCCACCTACACCAACATTGCCCTTCCTTTATGTCCTACCCATACTCAGAAGTGGCTATCTCCAGTACTGGAGAGAGAGTGAGAGAGAGAGAGAGAGTTTTCACATATTCACACAAGCGTACAGTTATACACATTCAGTTTGATTTCTCTTTCTCTCTCTCTCTCTCTCTCTCTCTCTCTCTCTCTCTCTCTCTCAGTGTTTCGATACCACAAGTGTGTAGTGAGTGGCTTATCTCACCCTCAGATCCCCAGTCCTGATTGTCATTGGTTCACCGAGTGTTCTCCATTGATCTCTCTCTTTCTCCCTTTGTGTGCTGAACGTTGTATATTTCTTTTCCTCCCTCTGTCTGTGTGTCTGATATATATATATATATATATATATATATATATATATATATATATATATATAAGATTGATACATAGATAGATAGGTATACTTATAGAAAATTTTCGACTCAGAGTAAAGCAGGATAATCCGTTATTTGACACTTTTTTTTTTTTTCACGGTTCGTAGCTTTATTAACTACAGCCACCACAAGGCGCCGCTGGACACAATAATGATGTTACAGTACAGTGCTGTACATGGCAGGTACAGATTATAATTGACAAATATGTCATTGTACATGTGTTTAATGGCCATAACGCCTCACTAGCTAACTAAGTTAATTATACAGTTGGTATTAATTGTTTGTGAATGTTTCATATTGTATTCAGCTAACAAAGTAATAATAATAATAATAATAATAATGATAATAGTACTTGGTAATTATAACAGCAACAAATAATAATAATAATATATCATTATCATCACTGCAGCATCATCATCATTATAACGTACAACTACAATAACAATATTATGTTGTTATTAGAGTGTTTTGGCGTATCACAGTGTTGTAGGTGTTGAGTGTAGGTTAGCGTGGTGGTGGGTGGAGAGCCTCCTGTTCCTTCATGTAGGTGGTCCAGCCTTGAATCAGACGTAGTGCGATGCCCGCGGGAGTGGTGTTGGGTCCCCTACGAAGGAAGGCAGTGGTGGGGCAGGTAAGGAGCCAGTGATCAAGGCTGGTGGCTGGGGTGTTACAGTGTTCGCACGGCTCAGCTGGGTGTTCATTTCGCTCCCATCTACACATCCAACCCAGTCGAACAAGTGTTGCTCTTCAGCCTATTTGGCACCCCGCAGTCTTGTGTGTCGCCCACTTTCACGTGTCACCACTTTGGCTCAAATACTCACCGTCTATACGAACTAAATGGAGGGGCTTCTCATTCACGATTGGTTTGAAAGAAAACAAAAATGTTAAATCCGTATACTGTATATATCAAATAACAAACATGTATGAACATATATTAATTTGGATATCCACAGGAATAATGTCGGTTGAATTCACACGTACATAACCGGCATTCCTTTATACATGTTCATTCACACATACACACACACACACACACACACACACACACACACACACACACACACACACACACACACACACACACACACACACACACACACACCTCAGGTTTAATTAAGATGATAAACGTCGGGCCAACGTGATGTAATATCCGTGAGAGAGAGAGAGAGAGAGAGAGAGAGAGAGAGAGAGAGAGAGAGAGAGAGAATGTGCTCATGAAATTGTTTGTGCGAAGGAATATGTTTGTTTAGGGGATAGTGGGGAGTGTGTGTGTGTGTGTGTGTGTGTGTGAGAGAGAGAGAGAGAGAGAGCGCGCAATGAGTGAATGACGTAATGTGTTTGTATGTTTAGGTAATTTAGTATGCTTTATGACTAGCTGGTTTTGTGTGTGTGTGTGTGTGTGTGTGTGTGTGTGTGTGTGTGTGTGTGTGTGTGTGTGTGTGTGCGCTCCCTCTTCAAGTGTAAGTGATGAGTGAGTGTAGGTGTAGCCTAAGTGATTAGTGTGTTTTATTGTGGTGGGCGTGTGTGCATATAATCATGAGTGTGCGTTTCTTGTGTGTGTGCGGATAGGTTTGTGTAAGAACGAGTGACCTTGTTTATGTTAATACACATAATCATTCTCTCTCTCTCTCTCTCTCTCTCTCTCTCTCCAGCGTGTGTTATCTTCAAAGCCGAGGATTATTAACTCTTATCGGGGCTAATCTGAGAAACTTGATGCTTCTCTCATCTCAGCCTGGAGAGAGAGAGAGAGAGAGAGAGAGAGAGAGAGAGAGAGAGAGAATGTTAGATAAGGAGAGGAGAATAATATATCATACGTGTGGGTTGTATGTGCGTCTGTGTACCTCTGTGTGTGTACACTGAGGTGTAATTAAGTCCTTGTTGACAGGGCAAAGTCTTCACGGCCGTCTGTGTGTGTGTGTGTGTGTGTGTGTGTGTGTGTGTGTGTGTGTGTGTGTGTGTGTGTGTGTGCGAATATCTTTCAGCTTATGTATGTGTCTTTGTGTATTCATGTATATGTGCGTGTTCCGTGTGCGTTTGTGTGTGTGTGTGTGTGTGTGTGTGTGTGTGTGTGTGTGTGTGTGTGTGTGTGTGTGTGTTTACCCCCACACATTGTATTTGTCAGGTAAACATGCTTAGACAGGAAGTGGTGTTGCGTGGCTGGATGGAGCGGATAAGTGTGTGTGTGTGTGTGTGTGTGTTTCCAAAATGAATACCAGAACACACACACACACACACACACACACACACACACACACACACACACACACACACACACACCTTAGTCCCACCCGCATCCACCACTATCACACCCACAGCCTCTTCCACTGACATCCACTCGTAACGTCTTCTTCCACTGTCCTCCACTTGACTCATTCTTCTTCCACCCTCTTCAACCACATTCCTCTTCCACTGTCTTTTAGTTTTCATTCTCTTTCACATCTTGTACCCTTCATTCCTGCTATATATCCACCTTCCTTCTCCACCTCCTCCACTTTTTAGTCACCGTCTTCCTTCTTTGTGTGTGTTCTTACCTAATTGTTCTTACCTAATTGTATCTTTACAGGAATGAGTCAAGCTCGTATTGTCCCGTGTCTTAGACCATATTTATCGTACATATCCTTAAATTTGTGAATTGTTTTGGCACACACTATTTCATTCGGTAGTGCATTCCATTGATCAATTGCTCTGTTTGGGAAACTGAATTTCCTTACGTCTTTATCACCTCTCTTCTTATGCAGTTTTTTGCAGTGTCCTCTTGCTGATGCTTCTCCATATGTTAAGTAATCATTTATGTCTATTTTCTCCTTTCCTGATATGCACTTATATAGCATTATCATGTCACCTCTTTTCCTTCTCTCCTGTAGTGTTGGTAGATTCAGTTTATTTAGTCTTTCTTCATAGCTTAGGTCCCTTAAGCTTGGTATCCATCTTGTAGCGGCCCTTTGAACTTTTTCAATCTTGTCTATATGCTTTTTGAGATGAGGACTCCAGACTACTGATGCATATTCCAGGGTTGGTCTAATGAATGATGTTATTATCCTTTTTAGCATGTCTTCATTTATGTATGTGAATGCTATTCTCATATTTGCAAGCAGTGTATACATGTTCCGTACCTTCTCGCTGATGTGGTCAGCCGGAGATAGTCTGTTATTGATAATCACACCTAGGTCTTTCTCTCTTTCTGATGTGTATAGGGTTTTATTTCCTAACCTATAATCCCAATCAGGTCTTTTTCCACTTTTACCAAACTTGATTACATGACACTTGTCCACATTGAATTCCATTTGCCATGTACTACTCCATTCATGAAGTTTATTTAATTCTTCTTGTAGCTCCCTACAAGAGTCTGTGCTAGTAATTCTCCTTTGTATTTTTGCATCATCTGCAAACATATTCAGATAGCTCTCATTTCCAGTGTTACTGTTTATATCATTTATGTGTGTGTGTGTGTGTGTGTGTGTGTGTGTGTGTGTGTGTGTGTGTGTGTGTGTGTGTGTAATAACCTCCTTCCTATGCCACTCTTCCTTTATCTTTCTCCTTTAGTGTCATTAATCTCCCTCTTCTTCTTCATGCATTTTTCATCCACTATACAGCATATATCTACCCTCCTCTTCCACCCTGCATATCCGTCTGTCTCCTCCAGTGTATATATTTTCCATGATTGATGTTTGTCCTGAAGTGGAGCATCTTAGTCGTATGATGATGATGATGATGATGATGATGATGGTGGTGGTCAGTGGAATAGTATCGACGATAACGATGATAACGGACACTGGTAATAATAATAATAAATGCGCGATGCGGACACGCATGGTTTCTGTGGTAGGTGGGGGCGCTCACCATCCACTCACTCGATGTAGTGCTGCTCTCGGGTGTCTGCCCTTTCCTCTCTTCCATCTGTCTTTCCTTCCATCCTCTTCTGTCTTTCTTTCCTTCATTCTTTCCTTGTCCTTCTGCCTACGGGTGACTTTACACTCCCTCTTCTGTCTTTCTTTCTTTCATTCTTTCCTTTTCCTTCTGCCTGTGGGTAACTCTACACTGAGTGACAAGCCAAATGGTTTCCTGTACACCAGGAAACCATTTACTACGCTGGGTGGTAACCATATAGCCAAATTTTGGCACCTGGTGGTTTAGTAGCTACCGTAATTATTGCGCTCCAGTCGGATTGAGCCGGTGAAGGTTTATATCCAAGGGATGGTTGAGGTTCATTGCTCATGTAATGCCACTCAGGGATGAGTGAGGCTGGTCACTCATCTTAAATGTCGAGACCAACTGCCTAGCCCCGGGCTCCTACGCCTCTCATGGGGCAATGTAGGATTGGATGATGGATGGATAATAATAATAATAATAATAATAATAATAACGATGATGATGATGATACCCGTATTTGTCAGTGACTCCACCTTAGTACTCACCCGCTCCACCCTTGCACCAGCCCTGTACTTGACTTAATATCCATCACATCCTCTCCACCTGCTCCTTCCTCCACCCCCCTCCCTGCTCCACTTACTTCCACCCTTGTCCCTCCACTTCCTTTGCCATCTTGCACATCCTCTTCTCCACTTACCGTTTTTTTTTTTTGGTTTTTCATTTACACTTTCTTCCACTGCTCCACCTATCGCCTTTATCCCTCTTCCACTCTACTCCACTTTCTCTTTCGTCTTCGTCCATCCCTTCCACTTCTGTCACTGCTCTTTCATTTTCCCCTCCACTTTCTCTTTTTTCCACCTATAATCTTCATCCCTATTATTGTTTTCAATTTCTTCCACTGGAACATATTCGTCTTTCTCTTTCCATCCACCATCCTCCTTCCATTTCACACCTTCTCTACTTCCCTTATCGTCGTCATCATCATCCTGTTTCACCTTCCTATTTCCCCACCTCTCATTTATACCACATTCTCCCTACCATCTTCCACTTCTCTTCCCCCTCTCCCCCCTCTCCACTGATTTCCACTTGTCATCTTTGTCTTATCCCTTTGTCCTTTCATTTCGTCCACTTTCCACTTATTTTTGTTCCACCTATCTCTCTCTCCGGGTATCTTTCCCTCCACTTCGCTGCCTGATCTTCCACTTCTCTTTGTTTTTCTCTTCCACCCCTCATTCCTTTTCTTCCTCTGATTTTCTGCTTTGCTTCCTTTTCTTCCACTTGTTCTCCTCGTTCTTTTGTATCTGTTTCTTTTTTCATTTACGACATTCATCTTTTCAATCCTCTCCATTTCCATTCTTCCATCTGTTATCGTCGACTTTCTCCTCCACTTCTTCCTACTCCACTTGTTACCTTCCCCTCCAATTCACTTCCGTTCCTTCCACCTGCCATCCTCTGCCTTCCTTCTCACTTCCGCTCTTCCACCTGTCATTCTCTCTCTCTCTCTCTCTCTCTCTCTCTGGTGTGTGTGTGTTTCTAAATCTTCTCTACCACCATTCTCTTTCCTCCTTCCATCTGTTATTCTTCTTTCCGCATATATCATATCTACTCCCCCCCCCCCCCATCTTTTCTACCTGATACCACACACTCCCTCCCAACACGCTCCTCACCCCAACCGCATCCTCCATAGCCACCGCTCCCCATCCTTTCCTCCTCTCCACCTTCGACATCCCACATTATATTCCCTCTCTTCCACACATACCCCTTCCATCCCCCAACATCCACCGCCCTCAACTTAGAAATCGCTAACCATATCTTGCCTCCATCACTCACACTTTCCTCTCCCATCCCATCTAGTCATGTACGTCCCTTTCTCTTATTTACATTTCTCCAAGAGCAAGGTTACGTATTATCTTATTTTTTGTCATCGTTTTGATCGTGTTGTTGTATTTCTAATTATGCTTTCCCGCCCATGTATTCCTTTATATTTCTCCCCCTTCATCTCATGCTGCTCCGTCCTGTCCTATCGTATACTATCTTGTTCCCTCCCCCGTTCTCATTTACGGTGTAGCATCGTTCCCACCAATTTCTCCAGTATTCCCTCCCTCCCTCAGGATTCCTACCCTTTCTCACCGCCCCGTTCTCTTTTACCGTGAGGGAAATTAAGGGAAAGAATAGGATAGGATAAGGGAGCCTTCCTCTTTTATATCATTTTCACATACGTTGGTTGCATTTTCATTAGACTATAGATTTACCCCCAGGAGACAGCCTCGATGTGGGCCAAAAGTCCTCGAGTTATTGTACTTTCTGTGCTTTCTTATGTATCATAATCCTCCTCTCCCTCTTTACTTCGACGTTCTCATTGGGATCCTTTAAATTTCATTCTAAATAGGTCACAGCAGGAACAAGTAGATTAGGACTAGTTCATAGTATTTCCTCGACCAGAATTATGCATTCTCTTATGCTTGAAGGAGTGGTTGGGCGGGGGGTGGGGGGATCCTGTTTTCTGTCTTTTTCCTTTCCCTCAGCAAAAACGGCATTACAGTCTGAAGGTGTGTAGGCTACCTGTACATTCCTAAGTGCTCCCTTACTCCCATATCTCCACTCTCACTTCCCCTTTCCTCCCATCCCACATCCTTCCACCTTCATCCCAGCAGTCCCCTGCCTGCCAAATCATCCCTCCTCTCACAACTCCACCCAACCATGCCCTCCCCCCTCCCCCACCATCTCCAACCTCACCTCCCCCACCCCACACTAGCTTACTCGTACGACGCAGCACCAGAACCAACACACAGAACTCTGACGCACTGTGTGTCCCTTATCTACGGTACAGCTTCCTCTCTTGCTGTACAATTCCTCTCCATTCACCTTCACATTACTTCAGCACACCTGCCCGCCTGTCCTTTCATTCTCCTCCTCCCTTTCCCACCCCTACATATCCCCTCCGCCATCTTTCCACTGCCACATCCTTCTCCTTCCCCCTCCATGATATTCCTTCAGCACCTCTCTCTTCTCATTCTTTCCTTCTCTTCCTCCCTTCCCATTCTTTCCTTTCCCCTCCCTTCCCATTCTCTCCGTTCTTTCTCCCACCCCATTTGTTCCTTTCTTCCTCCCTTCCCATTCTTTCCTTTCTTCCTCGCCTCCCATTCTTTCCTTTTTTCCTCCCTCCCCTTTCTTTTCTTACTCCTTTCCTGTCCTTTCTCTTCCATTCCCATTCTTTCCTTCTGTTCCTCCCTCTCCATTCTTTCGTTTCTTCCTCCTTTCCAGTTCATTCCTTCTCTTCCCTCCTTCCCATTCTTTCTTTTTCATCCTCCCTTCCTCACCTCCGCATACCCTCATTGCCAGTCTCTCCTCCGCCTCCTCCTATTCCTTTGCACTGTTCTCGAGTGTTCCCCATGACAAACACACACACACACACACACACACACACACACACGGGACCATGACATTGACAAGAGTTACCCGGACCGTGAAATAACCCAGATCCTGAAGACGAAAACACAGAAAAAAGGAACTACGAAGTAAAGAGTAGACAGGTAAAAATGTGAAAGAGTCAACCACGAACATGAAAATAAAAATAATCTTGAAGGCGAAGGAAGAAGAATATTTACGAAGGAACCATTCATGTCGACGATTAACAAAATAATTAAACAAACAAGTAAAAATATAAATTCATGACACAGGCCCGTATTCTCGTGGGGTAAGGAGGCTCCCTAGCACCTTTTCCTTAGTGATTTATTTTTCATAGTACACATTAGTATCCACTTTTTTTGCTTCTTATATCTTCTTAATGTCGACATAGCTTGCACGAATAGCACACAGTATTGTAAGGGAGCGGAATTAGAAATAAACCGGTAAGGAAAAGGTGTTAGTAAGCTTCCTACCCGCACGAGTATACAGCCCACAGACAGACGAACGTACAAAAGATTACAGCCAGCAACATTGCATACACGCAACGCGATCAGTGAACAACAGACACACAGAACAAGACAAACAGATACACAGAACAACAGATACACAGAACAAGACAAACAGATACACAGAACAACAGATACACAGAACAAGACAAACAGATACACAGAACAACAGATACACAGAACAAGACAAACAGATACACAGAACAACAGATACACAGAACAAGACAAACAGATACACAGAACAACAGATACACAGAACAAGACAAACAGATACACAGAACAACAGATACACAGAACAAGACAAACAGATACACAGAACAACAGACACACAGAACAAGACAAACAGATACACAGAACAACAGATACACAGAACAAGACAAACAGATACACAGAACAAGAGATACACAGAACAACAGACACACAGAACAAGACAAACA
Organism: Coenobita brevimanus; assembly: GCF_032717465.1. Lineage (NCBI taxonomy): Eukaryota > Metazoa > Arthropoda > Malacostraca > Decapoda > Coenobitidae > Coenobita > Coenobita brevimanus. The sequence goes on along the minus strand of NC_137017.1, from coordinate 13,556,311 downwards.
GATACACAGAACAACAGATACACAGAACAACAGATACAGATACACAGAACAAGACAAACAGATACACAGAACAAGACAAACAGATACACAGAACAACAGACACACAGAACAAGACAAACAGATACACAGAACAACAGATACACAGAACAACAGATACACAGAACAACAAATACACAGAACAACAGATACACAGAACAAGACAAACAGATACACAGAACAAGACAAACAGATACACAGAACAACAGATACACAGAACAAGACAAACATACACAGAACAACAGATACACAGAACAACAGATACAGAACAACAGATACACAGAACAACAGATACAGAACAACAGATACACAGAACAACAGATACACAGAACAAGACAAACAGATACACAGAACAACAGATACACAGAACAACAGATACACAGAACAACAGATACACAGAACAACAGATACACAGAACAACAGACACACAGAACAACAGACACACAGAACAACAGACACACAGAACAACAGACACACAGAACAACAGATACACAGAACAACAGATACACAGAACAACAGATACACAGAACAACAGATACACAGAACAACAGATACACAGAACAACAGATACACAGAACAACAGATACACAGAACAACAGATACACAGAACAACAGATACACAGAACAACAGATACACAGAACAACAGATACACAGAACAACAGATACACAGAACAACAGATACACAGAACAACAGACACAGAACAACAGACACAGAACAACAGACACAGAACAACAGACACAGAACAACAGACACACAGAACAACAGACACACAGAACAACAGATACACAGAACAACAGACACAGAACAACAGATACGCAGAACAACAGATACACAGAACAACAGATACACAGAACAACAGACACACAGAACAACAGACACACAGAACAACAGACACACAGAACAACAGACACACAGAACAACAGACACAGAACAACAGACACACAGAACAACAGACACACAGAACAACAGATACACAGAACAACAGACACACAGAACAACAGATATACAGAAATACCAATGAGTCAGTCACGATGGTGGGGATATGTTGCCTAGATCCTGAACGTGAATACGGAAAAGAAAAAGCAATTCGAATACTTAAAAAATACACGGAAGCTAACCCGGATCATCATCATCAGCAGCAGCCATTACAAGTCCACCGCTGAACAAAGGCCTCTCCCAACCTTTTCCACGAATTCCTTGACTGAGCCATTCTTTGCCACGTTTTCCCCTCAAATTTCTCTATCTCATCTCCACCTTATGTCTGGCCTTTTTTTGCTACGCTTACAATCTCTTGGTGTCCAGTCAGTCAGCCTCTTGCTTCATCGGTTATCCCTTATTCTTGCTACATGGCCTGCCCACCTCAATTTCTGTTCTTTTATAACTACTATAATATCTTTGACTTTAGTCTGCTCTCTCACCCAATTTGATCTTTTCCTGTCTCTTGAAGATATTCCCAACATTGACCTTTCCATTGCCCTCTGAGAACGGATTAATTTATTTTCCATCGATTTTGTCAGTTTCCAGGTCTCACAACTATACGTCATAACTGGAATTATACATTCGTTATATACTTTTCGTTTCGTACAGACTTGCAACGGTAGATATATAAACAGGGAGATAGATAAGGCGGATTCTGAGGACGATTCATTAAGAGGTAGAAATACACACACACACACACACACACACACACACACACACACACACACACACACACACACACACACGTAAAGGGTGTTCCATATATAGCGCATCTTTTCCATTCCGCCGAGCCATTTCGTGTGTTGCGGGGACGGCTGGGTCAGCGTTACCAGTGCATCATTTTTTCATTTCCTGCTCCCACTGCCACACCCACGCCCACACCAGCTGACTGAGCATCATCCTGTGACTCATCCTGCATACGATAACGAACTGCATTTTTTATTAACTGAAGTACACGGCGAAAAAGACAAATGCTTAATATGATAAGGAAGAAAATATGTAACTAGTATAAAAGAGTACAGAATTATTAGATGCGGGAGCTTCAGGGCCTTGGGTAATGCCTTTCTTGGGTGTCATCTAAAAATCGTTAAAGTGAGGGACGAACAGCCTGGTTCCTGGAGATGCTGCCTCATATATACTGTATACGGAAAACTAGACAAAAAAGCACTAGTCAGCAAACCACGAGTATGACACAGAGAATAACACGACACTTACAACGCTGATCCGTAAGAGAGAGAGAAAAAATGATGCCATATAATAGATACAGAGATAGATAAACGATAAACAGATAAAACAGAGGAAATGAATTACTAGAAATAAAACTTGAGCTACTGGCAGATCCCAAACTCATACAGGGATGAAGATAAAAAAAAATATACACGAAGATAGGGCGTTGAGACATGTACTGTATGTTTAGCAAGATCAGAGCAACATGCAAAGTATTTATAGGTGTGGGTTATATTCGTGGGTTTATATTTGCGGGGACGGCTCAGTCTGCTGGTGTGGGCGTGGGTGCGACACTGGGACTAGGAAGTGAGTAAATGATGCAGGGTAGGCACAATTTTATATCTTTCGTTATTATTTTTAGTGATATTTGATTTTTCCCGAGAAACCCCTTCAGCATCAGGACTTTATTTATTTTTGCTCCTCTCAGACGGTTTTGTTTAGCTTAAGGAGAGCACCTGAGGATCCAAGAGGCCGCCATTACCTGAAGGAAATCGTCTGGAAATAGCAGGAAGAAAGGCGCCAACGTACTGAAGGGTTAATAAAGATCTGCATAATATTTAAGGACTGAGGTTTAAAATAGAATAAAAAAAATCGCTCAGGAAGATGTTAGAGAGCCTTCCAAGTCAACGCGAAGAAGACTAGAGTGGTAGTTCAGTTGTAAAGCAGGTCAGAGGTTAAAGTCAGGGGTCAAGGTAAAGGTGAAGCGTGGTGGCGGCGGTGTTAGGTGTGTGTGTGAGAGAGAGAGAGAGAGAGAGAGAGAGAGAGAGAATCTTCAGAGGTGTTATTGAGAGGATATCAGGAAATTTATATATACAGTATTAGGCAAAATTATCTCCTGCTCCATCTACTTCCGAGAGAGAGAGAGAGAGAGAGAGTCATTCAGATCACCTTTGTAATATAGAAATTTTGAAGTACAGGTAGTATCATTACCTTTATCATCATCATCATCATCATCATCACTATTTCCCTATTTCCACTGCCACTCATTGTATCGCCGTCACCATTACCGTCATCATCATCATCATCGTCATCATCACCACCACCACCACCACCGCTGTCTTTCAGTGGCATCAGCACCAGCAATATCATCATCATCGACGGCAAAGGCGTAGTTGTGATCGAGTCGGTGTTCATGTATATATGTATGTGTTTTAACATAATGCATCTTGGAATACCTTATCCGATTTGGATCAAAACTGGCGAATACATGATGTGTGGGTCTGAGCAAAAGTAGCTCCCTGCCGCCCCCCGACGCAGTAATCCTGGGTCATTGTAAGTAGGAGATGACTGGGACAGACTGGAGTGCCCAGGGCGTCTCCAGCAATCCTTTTCTACCTAACTGGATTATAAGCCAGGTTGCTAGGGGTTTGAATTATATTCACAAATATTTTTAAATTGATAATTTTTATGAATTTAAGATTCTTTTTGAATAAGTTAAATTTGTAAAATGACCTCTTTAGTGTCATCTTAGGCCCTGTTTGTTCTTCTTTAGGTCAACAGCACCAAAGGTTCGGCAGTAAACAGCTAGGCAGGTCTGGTTGAGTTTTGGTGCAGATCAGTCAGAGGTCAGAGTCAGTATTTAGGTTGCAGAAATATCACATTAGTGTCTGGTCAGATATGGATCAAACATGGCGTATACATTGCGTGTATGGATAAGAAAAAGACATTCGATTTTGATGCAGCCTGATTTAATTGGTAGTGTCACGAGTCTACGGCAGCGTTCGGGCGTGGCGTCGCTGTTATCTCTGAGCATCCCCTCAAGTTATCATCGGCATCATCACCATCACCGCCACTAGAAGCAGCGCCATAAACGTCTTCATTATCACCACAACCACCGTCTTTCTTGCCGTCATCACACCCTCATCATCACCTTCACCACCAACTTTTTTGGCAGTCTCTCCCTCTTCCTGCTTCCGGTCTTGGTCCCTATTACACACACACACACACACACACACACACACACACACACACACACACACACACACACACACACACACACACACACACACACACACACACACACACACACACACACACACACACACACACACACACACACACACACACACACACACACACACACACACACACACACACACACACACACACACACACACACACACACACACACACACACACACACACACACACACACACACACACACACACACACACACACACATCTGACTCACTTTTGTCCTACATATACACAGATGTTCAAGCACATGCGACGAGGGAGACGGAAGGTGAAGAGTAAGAGGGAAAGTGAGAGGAAAGAAGAAAGAAGGAGGGGATAGAAGAGGAGGAAGAGGGCGAAGGGTTGGGGAAGAAGAGGAGGAAGGAGGGGGAGGGAGAGAGGGATGTAGCGAGAGGAGGGAAAGTAAGGAAAGCGGTGTAATAAGGGAGGGAAGCAAGGAAAAGAGCCCGTAAATAAAAAAATGAAGGGAAAAGGAGGAAAAAAGTATGGAGAAAAAAAGATGAATGAGACTGAATAACGAGGGAATGAGAAGGAGAGGAAGGTGCACATTATCCTCCTCCTCCTCATCATCATCATCATCATCATCATCATCATCATCACCACATAAAAACACCAGTCGATTTTCTTCAGCCAAATGAAATCGCTATGTATGAAAAAGGTTTATGTATAATTACCTGTTTATATTCCGTTGTAATTTGCGTAGACGTGCCAGCATATTATTATCGTTATATATTTAGATTTCGATGTGCTGACAGACATACAGAAGCTACGGTATGAGAGAGAGAGAGAGGGGGGGGGAAGAGAGAGAATTAGCTCAAATATTTCTCCAAGACTGAAAATACTTGTACCGGTATAGATACACAAGGAAGTATAAAGTAAAACGCTCAACAATAAACGAACACCAAAAGTAAACTCTAGTAGGAGCTCCTTTGAAGCAATAAACACACGGAAGATATTTGTCTTAGGGGAAAGCGTAAGAACACACACACACACACACACACACACACACACACACACACACACACACACACACACACACACACAGCAAAAGCAAAACTCCGCGCCAAAAGGATACCGTAAAACAAAGACAAGAACAAAATTGTGGTTGATTTAGAATACACCATCACCACCACCACCAACAACAGCAGGAACAGCAGCAGCAACAACAACAAATAACAAAACTGAAAAATCCGGTTTGGTGAGACAGAATATAAAAAGAAAAAATAAACGAAGGCAAAAACAAAAAAACACGTCCAAGCAAAAATCGCCAGAAAGGGAGGCCACAGTGAAAAAGCAAAACTCTATAACAGCAGGACGTGCCAGTGTGCGGGATTAAATGTAACAGGTGTGGGAGTGAGATTGGCGGCAAAAGGTGTGAGAGGTGTTGCAGCGTGGCCGGGTATCATATTGCAACACTTCCCTCACCCTCTCAGCAGACTCTCACGTTAACCTCGTTACCTACGCACCCTCTCTAGCCGCCAAGGTCGTGCAAACGGATGGACGATTTTATTATTCAGTATTTACAAGAAAATGTGCTGATGATTTTGCTTTTAGGGTGGAGCAGGATTTGGAAGGCTTGGGTGATGTGTGAATGATTGTGTGGCCCAGTTACTGATAAGCTGTTTGACTGATCTGATTTTGTGTTTGTGTTCCTTTATTTCCGGATCCTATTCCTCCTTTTCATTTAGGTGGGAATTTAGGATTAGAATGATGATCGTGATCATGATCATGATATTTAAAGCAATTATCTGCACCCCCCCCCACCTCTTTTTTTTTTCCTTTCTTTTTACGGCACATTATGGAGTGTGGCCAACACATGGACGCAGCAAATCAAAATTTACCACGGTAAGACGAAGGGATATTACTACTACTGCTGTGCTGACTGTGCTATCGTACAGAGAAATAGTAATGGAGAATAATTAAATAGCAAATGGAAAGTGAAGTGCAGCGTAAATATATTTTAATGTGATTTACATTTGTAATTGCCTTGGCCACAAACTCCCAAAAGTTGTCAGTTCTCACCTGATAAAATAATTGAATACATTAAAAATCGGTCAACTAAGCTACTTTCATTTATGTGCTTCAGATATCGCTGTAGTCACAAGTAAAATAATATTAACATATTTACTCATAACAGTGAGGAAAAGACGCTCCATTATGATAAATAAATGTATATCACTGAAGTACGTTAGCACACCATCTTATTTCCGAGACCAACCTTGTTTTTAGCTCAGACCCTCAATGTCCACGAGTTAGGCTTATTCGGCGCCTCCGATTTCGGCAGGCGGTTTCGTTTTCCTATGTTTCCGGTTTTGAAAAGTATATTTTTTCATAAGTAACAATCGGTACATTCACATCGGCATTCGCCAGATGCAGCATTAATCTGTTTCCTTCTTGATAGACGTTGCAAAATAAACATGCAACGAGACTTGTAATATTATGTGATGAATGCCGTCGCACCAGTTGTCGTTGTATGTATTTTAGTCACTGATATATAGGCATTAATTATCTTGTAATAATTATAGGCATGTAATAATATAGGCATTAGTATACATTGCACAATATGTACCACTTGCACAACATGCAATGTCTGAGTGTTCAGGTGGAGACATACACATCTTCTGACCAGAATACAAAACACACAACATTTTCCAGACGATCTAGAATTCCATTACACAGCACATTATGGGGTAACTGCCGAAAGCCGGTTAGCCCATATGACAAGAGAAGTAACAGACATTACAAACACACACACACACCGAGACCCATTGAGCAGTATGTGTTCATAGAAATCGATGGTGATAGTCAGAGAGCCAGAGAGAATGACAGAAGGCAGAAGGAAGCATAGGAGACAGGATAGTGCAGGAGGTTCTCCGTCACGCTACGTTACTCTGTCCATCACACCACGATATAACTGTCACAATAAACCCCCGCAACCCAAGAGTGTCTATCCCTCACCTGCTATACAGGAGAGACAGAGAATACGCCTAAACCCACAACGAGCTATCCAGCACCTCACGACTGTATATTGGCAGCAACGATTCCCCACATCATCCACATTATCGACACTGGTTTTCACCTGTCTACTTGGCAACCTACACACTCCCTATCTATCCTGTTGACAGATCTGCAATATTTTTCTTAGTAAATCATGTCAGGGAAACTGGTATTATAACTGATGGTTACATCATTGCAGAATTTGTGTACCGTTCATTAATAATCATCATGGAAGAGATTTTAGAAAGCATGTGACTGTGTTAGCCAGGAAATGGTGACTGACTTCAGTTATCCGTCGAGTACTGGCAACTTTGGGGAGTTTGTGGCCAGGACAATTAGTAGCTAATACCGTATATAATATAATATAATTCATATTCATGTAATTTAAAATAATATGAATTCTCCATGAATAAATTCAAAGTTATTTATGAAATGCCGGGATACGATATGCATAGTTTGCTTTAACGTCAAAGAAATGGGAATTGTTCACCAAAAATACATAGACATACCTTACAGTCGAAGTCAAATCAGTCACATCTGTGTTTTGTCTTCTAAATAATTTTCAGTTATCTATGTGGAATTGGACTTTTCCCCCTAATAATAGATCACCCACTGTAAAACATCATGTTACGTTCTAAAAAAAACAATAAGCAGTGTGAACAAAACTTCCATGCCTCCTAGCACAAATATATCTCCAGCCGAAACGGTGTCTGGTTTAACAACAGGTGCGAAAAATAAAAACGCGAGCTTTCTAATGGCGCAATGATTTTGTGTGTGTGCTATATTAAGCGGCACCACCCAACGTGCCTCTCGCTGCAACACCCTCCGTAACCCTTTCAGTCCCACGACGTATTTTATATTTTGTTTATGCTGCCTCCAGACGATTGTATGTACCTGATGATGGACACTTTCAAATGGAGTGGTTTGTCATTGCCTTCATTAACCCCTGTACAAGACGATTTCTTTAACCTCCATCAGATTGTCATTTCGAAAACAAGAATGAAGTGTAAAGGACATTATACTTTTTTTTTAAATCCAAGGGAACTGTCCCACTCAAAGGTAAATTTGAGTCATGGTTACCTAAAAGACTATCAGCTTTATAGTGTAGAAATGAGTCTTCTTAGTTAATAGTCAAACCAACCTGCCCGTCTGACTGCACTTGACCATTAACTGAGCTGAAAGGGGTTAGAGATCTTTGTGAACTTATAATACATATGTTAAAGTTAAGAAAGGTATTTAGACTGCAGGCAGGTTGTGTTGTTGTTTCATGTGTTGTAGTAGACCAAGGTAGTTAAGATGGAGTTGATGATGTCTTACCCTTCTCACCCACTTCACCTTCATCACCTTCTCCCTCCAGTATTTCATATTATCTCCTCCCTCCAGTCTTGCATAATATCACTTTCTCGCTCTCATTTTCTGTCATTTCCCTCTCTCCTTGTGATGCCTTGCGGTCTGGTAGTATCTTCCTCTTCACACTTTCACTCTCTTTCTTCCTCTGAATTCTCTTTATTATTTTTCTTCCACCTCACCTCCCCCCCCAGCCCATTTTCTTCTATCTTTATATTGTTTCATCTCATTTCCTTCCTTTCTTCCTCTTTTCCATTCAGGCCCGCACTTTTCATTCTCTCTTTCAGCATGAATCCACACACACACACACACACACACACACACACACACACACACACACACACACACACACACACACACACACACACACACACACACACACACACACACACACACACACACACACACACACACACACACACACACACACACACACACACACACACACACACACACACACACACACACACACACACTTTTATCTGTTTGATTACGCCTTTAGGTCAGATAAGTCAAGTTAGTTTTACCTCAATAGATAACTTTATGGGTTAGTTAAGTCACACCCCTCATTTCTCCTCTTAATCTCTCGTCTTCTCTTCTCTCATCCTCTTGTCTCCTCTTGTATCTTCTTCTCGTCTCCTCTCTTCATCCTCTCGTCTCCTCTTCTCTCATTCTCTCGTCTCCTCTCCTCTTCCATCGCGTCTCGTCTCATCTCTTTTACTCTTTTCCTCTCGTCTCGTCTCCCCTCCTCTCCCTCTCGTCTCTTCTTCTTTCCTCTCTTCCTCTCTCTTTTCTTCCTCGTCTCCTCTCCTCTCCAGTCTTCCTCTCGCCTCGTCTCCCCTTCTTCTCGTCTCATCTTCTGCACTCTCTTCTTCTCGTCTCGTCTCCTCCCCTCTTCCTCTCGTCTCGTCTCCTCCCCTCTTCCTTTCGTCTCGTCTCCTCTGTTCCTTTCGTCTCGTCTCCTCTTTTCCTTTCGTCTCGTCTCCTCTTTTCCTTTCGTCTCGTCTCCTCTTTTCCTTTCGTCTCGTCTCCTCTTTTCCTTTCGTCTCGTCTCCTCTTTTCCTTTCGTCTCGTCTCCTCTCCTCTCTCTTCCTCTCGTCTCGTCTGTCCTCTCCTCTCCTCCTATCCTCTCCTCTCATCTCATCTCTTCTCTTCCCTTCTCTTCTCTTCCTCTCGTCTCGTCTCCTCTCCTCTCCTCGCCTTTCCTCTTCCTCTCCTCTCCTCTGCTGTTCTCTACTTCCTATCGTCTCCTCATCTCATGTACCATCACCACTTGTCTACTTTCCTCCCCATCCCTTACCTTCACGTCTCATCTCCCCTTTTCCTCCCTTCTCATACCTTCCTCTCATTTCTTTCTCTCCATGACTTTCCTCGTTTACCCTCCCAACTCCTCTCTCTTCCCCTGACTTTTCTTCTCTTTTTCCCTTGTCCCCTCGTGTCCTCTTCTCTCGTCTCCTCTCCTCTCCATTCCCCTCCCGTCCCCTCTCCTCTCCTCTCCTCTCCTACCTCTCGTATCTTTCCTCTCCTCTCCTACCTTTCCTCTCCTCTCCTCTCCTACCTCTCGTATCTTTCCTCTCCTCTCCTACCTTTCCTCTCCTCTCCTACCTCTCGTATCTTTCCTCTCTTCTCCTACCTTTCCTCTCCTCTCCTCTCCTACCTCTCGTATCTTTCCTCTCCTCTCCTACCTTTCCTCTCCTCTCCTCTCCTCTCCTCTCCTCTCCTCTCCTCTCCTCTCCTCACTTCTTCTCTCCTCTCCTCTCTGCCATTGCACCAAACTGTTTACTTCCCAGCAGCATCCGTAAGTCTCTCGCTAAGGACCCAAACAGCGCTCAAGTGGTGCTTTTAAGTGCAGTTGCGTAGGTGTGTGTGTGTGTGTGTGTGTGTGTGTGTGTGTGTGTGTGTGTGTGTGTGTGTGTGTGTGTGTGTTTACCCCCCTGTTGCATCCGTAAGTGGTGCTCTTAAGTGAAGCCAGAATGCAGTTGCGTATGTGGTGTGTGTGTTGGGTTACATCTTATTGCAAGGTGGAAGGAAATTGGATACAGGTGGTATATTTGTGTGTCAATCAGTCATATATCTGTTTATAAATATTTGTTTTATTATTTACACACGTGCGTGTCAGTCATTGTCAGCCAGTATCCGTGTATGAGTCTATCATCTCGCTCTTGCCGCCACTCCACGCCACTCCAACCTCCTGCTTCTACTCCTCAAGCTTATTATCGCTGTGACATTCATTTATTCCATCCCTCTCCACCTCCCTGCATAAAGGGTATTCTGTTTAATTTTAACCTGTAAGGGAATATATATATATATATATATATATATATAGATAGATAGATAGATAGATAGATATATGTATATATATATATAGATATATGTATATATATAGATATATATATATAGATAGATATATGTATATATATATATAGATAGATAGATAGATATATAGATAGATATATGTATATATATATAGATAGATAGATATATAGATAGATATATATATAGATAGATAGATAGATAGATAGATAGATATATATATATATATATATATATATATATATAACTAGATTACACTTTAAAGAAGTCAAAAAACAGGATTTGAATATTTACTACAAAAATTTTTAGCGAATTCAGTGCGAATTTTAGTAAAATCATTTGGGACATCGATTGGTATGTTATTATTATTATTAATATGACTACTACTACTACTACTACTACTACTGCTAACACTGCTACTATCGTCGTTGTCGATATCTGCTTGAACATTAAAGGAAAAAGACATTAGCAAGTCTTAATTTATGTAATGCTGTAATCTCTCTCTCTCTCTCTCTCTCTCTCTCTCTCTCTCTCTCTCTCTCTCTCTCTCTCTCTCTCTCTCTCTCTCTCTCTCGTGCAATGACAATTTTATTCTTGCATCCACTAGAGAGGTTTAGTCAGCTAAAGAAGGAACTATTCTGACAGAAGAGTTTATACATAACCTACATTAAGCCCTTCAGTAATTCAGACTAAATAAAATCCTCTGATATCAGCAAGAATTATCAACAAACATTCCTCATCGTACCGTAGAGGTCAACCCGCCACGACTTTTAAACTGAGCGGCTGTTGGTCTGACGTCACTGTTCTGGCCACTTTAAATTCCTCGTCGGCGCGCCATTGGTCAGCTCCGTAACGCACTTCTCCCAACCCCCGCCCACGTGTGCCAGGGTGCGTTGGTGCCGATAACGTGGTTGTGTTGTTGTGGTGGCGGTGGAGGGTGTTTTTGTTGTTGTGGTGCTCAGGTTGGTGGTGGTGTTGGTGCAGATGTTTTTGTTGATGTTTGTGCTGGTGGTGGATTAGGGTGGGGAAGTGTGTGTGTGTGTGTGTGTGTGTGTGTGTGTGTGTAGGTAGATAGCTATACAGGTAGGCAAAATGTAAACATATCTTCACGCGCCTGTGTGTGTGTGGGGGTAGATAGATAGACAGAATATAAATAGATCCACATGTGCGCGTGTGTGTATAGATAGACAACATAATTATATATTAATCAGCAAGCGCGCGTGTTTGTTTAAGCATTCCAGTGTTTTCAAAAGCTTTATAGAAATGTAACATAACTTCATGTTCAAAATATATTCATTTTAAATTAGACACACACACACACACACACACACACACACACACACACACACACACACACACACACACACACACACACACACACACACGCCTTGGGCGAGTGCAGGTGCAGACTGAGGGTCACGGCACCTCACCTCTCCTCTCCTAGACGGCAAAAACGCCTGAGAGAGAGAGAGAGAGGGAGAGAGAGAGAGAACCGAGTGTCACAACGGAAGATAATCAAGAACCAAGCAAAAAAGCAATTAACGCCACGCACATGTAAGCATCAGTTTCGTTACACTGGGTACAGTTTACACACACCGCCATTCATACACACAGGAGAGAATACATGATGATACAGTGTGTTCGGAAGTATGTCTGAATGTATGTATTTGTGTGTGTGTGTGTGTGTGTGTGTGTGTGTATTGATACTTTTTAGATCATATGCGCATGTATGTTATTTTCTTTATTTGCCATTACGTGTGTGTGTGTGTGTGTGTGTGTGTGTGTGTGTGTGTGTTGATACTTTTTAGATCATATGCTCATGTATGTTATTTTCTTTATGTGCCATTACTGTGTGTGTGTGTGTGTGTGTGTGTGTGTGTGTGTGTACATGTGTGTGTATTTCTCTATATGTATGTTTGTAATTCTCCGTGCCTGTATTTCCTGTGTATATTATAGTGTGTGTGTGTGTGTGATCGTTCATGTAGCGGCATTCCTTTCATTTCCTGCTCGATGTCACCTGATCTGAGTCGCGTCACCTTTGCCATATTAGCTGAGAGAGAGAGAGAGAGAGAGGGGGGGGGGGACTACGGCATGTTCTCAGGTTGCTTTATTTTCTTTTATTTTTATTTTTTTTTTTTTTTAGGGGGGGGGGAAGGTTGCAAACGTGCCTAAATTTCTTTGTGAATTGTAGTGTTTTTGTTTCCATTCTTGTAGGTGTACCGCTGTGTGTGCGTGTTTGTGTGCACGTACGTGTATGCGCGTACGTGTGCATGTGTTTATTTCGAAGGACGGGCATCCAAACGTGTGGCTTTTCGAAGGACGTCGTGTGTGTGTGTGTGTGTGTGTGTGTGTGTGTGTGTGTGTGTGTGTGTGTGTAGTTGCTTATGTCTCTCTCTCTCTCTCTCTCTCTCTCTCTCTCACCCACTGAACCCTCTTTTCGTATTTATCACTTCTCCATACCAAGTCTTTCTCCTAAACACCTATTTCTAAGCACTCTCGAATTATTTTCTTCGTTTTCCATTTTTTTCTAATCCTTTTTCATGTTCTGATTCCATTGTTCCTCGTAGTGTCATTTTTGTTTTTCCCTTTTTGGTTTGCATTTGTCTTTTCCTTTTCGAACTATTTTCTCATATTTTGCGTTTTCTTTTATTTCTTCGTTTTTTTTATCCATTTTTTTTTATAACTTATTTTTTGTTTTTTATATGAGAGAGGGGGGTGTGAGTTGGGAGCAGGGCAGTGAAATGGCGGGGGACAGGACGACGTGGAGACGATTTGTTTGTGGCCACCCCAAACGGGATTGAGGCGCCTAGCAATAGATACATAGATAGATTTTGCAGGCTTCATCAGTTTTCGTCTATTTTCCCCCAGTTTACCATTTGCCTTGCCCTTTATCCATCTTGTTTCCTTGTTCACTCTTTCCTTGATCTCATTCACCCTCCCTCAATCGTTTTTACTCCTCTCATTCATTCACGTTTTTTCTGCCTTATTGCTTACTTATTCACTAACTCATTGGCTCTAATTCAGTCCTCACTCACTTTTGGCGTTCACTTATTTTTCACTTTCATTTTGTCGGATTACTTATCATTCATTCATTCAGTCGCTCAGTCCTTTTACCTTCTCACTATAGCTCACTCCTTGGTCGGTGTTAAGGAAGCTCCCTAACACCTTTTCCTAAGCGACTTATTTGGCTTATTTGACCTTACTGTCCTCTTCGACTTTAAATCAGTCCTTCTGATATCGCCATACATTTCACAGAGCACTTGCAAAAAGATATTAACCAACCATATCCCAAAATAAATCGCTAAGGAATAGGTGTTAGGGAGCTTCTTTAACCGACGAGAATACGGGTCCGTCACTCATTCACGACTCACTGATTCATCAGCTTTTCTTCCTTCATTCATTCACTTATCTTTGCTCCTCTCACCTACTCTTACTCACCCTTCACCCCTACCCACCCTAACCCTTCACCCCTACCCACCCTAACCCTTCATGGGGGGGGGTCAAGTGGTAGGGTCGTATATTGCTGGCTGAGAGGACGCGAGAGCCATCCCAGACTGGAGATTGGAATTTCGCTTTTCTTGACCCGTATCTGATGACTAATTAGATATTTAATTCATCTTGTCTCCATTTTTTTTTTTTTTTTTTAGCATTAGGAAAAACTCTCATACTGAAGGAGTTACGGTAATGAATGTTTTTTATATAACTCCTTTAGTTTTGAAAGTCTCCCAAGATTAATAAAATGGACTAAAGACAGCAAAAATAAAATGTATGTTTTCTCTGGGTAAATTGGTTGACTGATATTCCACACAGGAGACTTAACGACTCGCCATATAAATACACTCAGATATACCCGCTAATACCATCACACCAGCCCTGAGTGAGATAACCATTGCATGTGTTCAGTATAGACGGTGGGTGTTAGTGCCCAGGTGGTGACATGAAGGTGCTTGACATGGGCTTTTGGGGGACGGAGTGTGTAGTCTATGCCCAGAGACTGATTGAAAAAAACTGCAGCATATTTCACAGGCTAATTAACTTAATCACCCTCACCTATTTTTACTTATGCTGCTAACACCCACCCTTTATACAACCCGTCCATTCACTCATTCATTCACTCACAGACCTTTACTCTTTCCTTCATTTGGTTATACATACATATATACATACTCATCTTGACGTATTTACATCTTCCGTTACTCACCTGACCTCACCTATCATCATTTTCCCTCATACTCTGCCTCACCTGCTCTCACCCATTACTCACCGTTATGCTCCCTCCCCCCTCCACACTCCCTGTAACCTTCAACCCACTCACCCATAAACTTCCCATCCCCCCTTCACCTCACTCTCCCCTTCCTTGACCTCTCCCCTCCCCTCTCACCTCTGCCCCTTCACCCCTTACTCTCACCCTGCCCCTTCACCCGTCACTCTCACCCTGCCTTCTCTCTCTGCATCCTACTGTAACTATGCTCTCTCTCTCTCTCTCTCTCTCTCTCTCTCTCTATATATATATATATATATATATATATATATATATATATATATATATATATATATATATATATATGTATATATAAACTAAAATACTTAGGTATACATTTTTCCCCTTTTTTTAATTCCCTTTCCCTCCATCTCACTGTCTGCACACACGAGTATTTCCTTCTCTTCATTTCACTCCGTTTTTTCCCCTCCTTGCTCCATTTCTCTTTCCATCTCCTCCTCATCCCTCCCTCTCATCTTTCCTCCCCCCCCCCTCCCCATCGTTCCCGAGTCAGCGTCTGGTGTCCCATGAATCAGAATCCTGTGACCCGCCTCCATTACCCCCACACCCACATACACCCTCCCACACCCACCCTTCCTCCCACACACACCCTTCCTCTAGCACTCACACCCATACCCTTTCCCGCCATAGCTACACCCATACCCTCCCCCGCCATACCACATCCATACCGTACCTTCCCCCACCATACCCATACCTTCCCCCGCCACACCCGCACCCATACCCTCCCCCGCCATACCCCCACCCATACCCTACCCTCCCCCGCCATACCCCCACCCATACCCTCCCCTCCCCCGCCATACCCCCACCCATACCATACCCTCCCCCGCCATACCCCCACCCATACCATACCCTACCCCGCCATACCCACGCCCATAACCTGACCCAGCTATGCACCCCCACATCCACACCCAGACCTAACCACCTTCACCCACACCCATCCTCCTGTACCCCCACCCCCCCATCTAGTCATTTACGCTCCAACACCCACACTAAGATCCATCCTTTCATACTCACACCCACACCCTCACACCCCACCCACACTATTCCTTCTTTACCACATCCACACCCTCCCACACAATACCACACCCAGTCAGCCACCCTCTTAATGCGCGTCCACACGTGTGCTCGAACAAGTGCTGGCAACATGTATGCAACACAGTAACGAACACACTGCAAACGTGTTAGGATCAGCAGCGTCCAGATCACGCTGGCAACATCATGATGACATCTCAGCTGCCTGGCATGGACACACGTATCTCATCGCCTCTGCTGCCAGTGTTCGAAGCAGCGCTAAAACATGTCTGCATACATCTGTCCAAATACTGCTGCATACATATACCCAAACATGTTGCCAGCTCTGTTGTTAACATATATTCGAGGGCACTTGTGGACTCATCACATCCACACACCCACATCCACACTTACACCCACCTTCTCACGGTCATAATTCCACCCCACCCCATCCCGTCGCCCACTATTTATCACCACCCTTTTGTTCCATCCACTTTTTCACTCATCCATCATACCTCACACCTTTTTTTTTATTTCTTTTCCGTCCACCCCTTCTCACCCACGGAGACAGACAGAAACACACACACACACACACACACACACACACACACTCTCTCTCTCTCTCTCTCTCTCTCTCTCACCATATCACCCACACGCTCTTTTCTCTCGCCTACTTTTTTATTTTTAATCCTCCCTTCCATTCACATTTCATTCCAGATTCTCGTTCACGCATTTTTATTTTCTCCCTACCATACCCGTTGCCTCTCACGTATTTGATATTCCACCCAGCCTGCCTGTGTCGTATTACCAATTCTCTCTCTCAAATTCTACCTATTCTGTCACCCACCTTTCCTTTCTACCCCTCAAGCACACCCTTCCCTGTCCTGCCCTTGTTTTCCCCTACCCTTCATGCACTCCAGGTCATCCGAACGTATATATAAAGGGTAAAGCCACAGGTGGATTAGGAGGAGGGTAGGACAGAGACAAGGCATAGACGGTGACACAGAAGACTGGTGAAATAGACAGTGGTATGGTGTAAGATTGGCTAGGTATTGTACACTCTTTCTCTCCCTTACCACTCCCATCCCTTGTCCTACATACCTCCCGTCCCCTACTCCCTGCTCCCTACATATCTTCCGCCCTTCTCCCTCACTCTTTCCTCGGCTAACACAGATTGTTATTACCCTTATTTTCTCTCTCTCTCTCTCTCTCTCTCTCTCTCTCTCTCTCTCTCTCTCTCTAAGACACACACACACACACACACACACACACACACACACACACACACACAGCAGGAAAACCCGACTGTCAGTAAAGAATTCGATATGTCTCCTTTACCCTTCCCATGTGCTCCCTCTCAACCTCACGACCCCCTCCTCCTTGTGCCCCCTCACCACCTCATGATCCCCCCCCCCTCAAAAAAAAAAAAAAATGCTGTCGAATTTTCCATCTGATACCCACCAATTTTTTGCCTGTCAGTTGAGAGTCACATAAGAATGGTCTGGAGAAAATCTGGGGTAAAAAGGTTAAATATCAAGGTCTGAGGCGGAGTCAAACTTTCCCAAACATTGCCATGGGAATGTTAAGGCGGATGGAAGTGTATTGGGTCGGCTGAGTTTTTTATTTTTATTTTTTTAAGTTTTTATCATAATTTTTGGAAGAGTTGTTTGTGATGTTAACATTCAGCCGGGGACGACACATAGAAGAAACACCTGAATTACACAAAAAAGTAAGATTCCTGTAAATGACCATATGGAAGATTATAACTTCTTTTGCCTCTCCAAATTGATAGGTATAATTGACCCAACTGTGAGCACAAATTACCCAGTAAAAATGTGTGTTAGTGTGTCTTGATTTCACACTGTCGGGAATTGTTCAGCTGTAAGAATTGTACCCACACAGTAAATTTAATGATACTGTGAAGATAACAGTTATGGCCCGACTTAGATCTTTCTTCGAGTTCCACATCCCCCCCCCCCCCCGCTCTAGATTGACAGGTAGATAGATAGATAGATAGATAGATATGCATGCATGTATCTGTATAACTATTTCTGTGTGTGTGTGTGTGTGTGTGTGTGTGTGTGTGTATGTGTGTGTGAATTTTTGATGTATGCAGATATATATTCCTCCACCTTAGCCTTGTGCCACTAACCTTGCCATCTGTGTTACCTCAACTAACTCGTTCATCCTATCCCTTCCATCCTCCTTCATCTCTAGGCTCTCCATTCTCAGTTCCTTTTACCTCCCGGCTTCCTCTTTTCATTCTTATCTCTCATCATCACTATTCTATTCTCCTTGATGCATATTTACTTCAGTCTCTCTCTCTCTCTCTCTCTCTCTGCATTCCTCCTCTTAATCTTTTCTTCTCACGCTTCTCTCCATTCTGTTTCCGCACATTTTTCTCCAGTTTTTCTTCTTTCCTCTTCTCTCTACTTTGTGTTTCCTGCTTCCTTCTTGTATTCTCTCTCTCTCTTTCCTCCTCCTTTCTCTCCAGTTTCTTTCCTTCTTCCTTCTTTTACCATATGCCTCCTGTCCTTCCTTCTTCCTTCTCCACTTTTGCTTTCCTCCCTCCTAGCGTTTAGCCTCATCTCTCTCCTTACTTATCGTTGTTGTCTCTCTCTCTCTCTCTCTCTTTGCAAAGTCTGTGTAATTTCATTATCATGGTGTGGTTTTGTGTGTTTGCTTTTTTTGTGTCTGTGTGTGAGAGAGAGGGGGGGGGAGGCGAGGTTAGCATGACGTTAGTGGGAAAGGCGGACAGAGGTTAGCATGACACATCGGTGAGAGAGAGAGAGAGAGAGAGCAGTAACTTTTCTCCTTGACTTCATTCCTTCCTCTCTCTCTCTTCCTCCCAGATTCAGGTTTCTTTAAATTGATGTCACCTTGTTTGTTTTTTTTTTCTCATTTTCTTTCTCCTTCGTTTTCTTCTTCTCTTATTTTTCTTTCTTACTCGGTGGTTTGCTTATTTTCATTTTCTTCTTTACGTAGATTTTTTTTTTAATTCGCGTTTTTTTCTGTTTGTAATCATTCTTGTTCATTATTCTTATATATTCCTTCGCATTTCTCGTTTTATGCATAGTTTTCTTTTCCATCTTTTTTTCTTTCTCTTTCATATTCGTTTTTTTCATCTTTCCTCCTCTTCTTATATCTTCCTTCCTCCTCCTTTTCTTCCCTCCTCCTCCTCCTTTTCTTCCCTCCTCCTCCTCTTCATTATTTTCCTTTTTCCTCCTCCTTCTCCTCCCTTCCGTTTTTTCTTCCTGTTATTCCCTCTTCCTTCCCTCCTTTCCTCTCATTCCTTTTCCTTATTTCCTTATTATCTCTTCGTATATTTTTTCTTCTTACTTTTCGTCTTCTTCCTCTTTGTTCCTCTTCCTCATTTATTCTCTCATTTCTTTTTCTCCAATCCCTTCATTTTCACATCTGTAGCTATTCCTCCTCCTCCTCCTCCTCACTTTCTCATCTCCTTCACACCCTGATCCCTCCCTCCCTCCCCTTGACCCTTCCCTCTCTCCTCTCGTCCCCTCACTCCTCCTCCTCCTTCCCTCTTCCCCCTCCCCTTCCCACTCCCTTTCCCCTCCCTGCTTACTATCCCCATCCATATTCCCTCCCTGTATTTTCGCCACCATCCATGTATGTGTATGTATGCATGGTTGTGTGTATGTATGTATGTATGTATGTATGTATGCCTCTTACCAACACAAACCTTGACTTGCACATTCTAATAGCAACAGTTAAACTTTTGAACGTTAATGAGAAAGCACAAATAGGTAGAATGGAACAATTTTTAAACTCCTCATTCCTGTGATATATTTTATTTTTATTTTCTTGCTGTGTCCAGATGATTTTACTGAACACTCATACGCTACTTAAGGTGTCAGTGAAATTCTATCGGAGTGAATAAAATTGTTTGGAAGTAGCAGAAATAAATTACGTGAGTAAAATATCCACTTGCTGACGGGGTTCTTGCGAGAAGTATTACACATGCGAATAACGAAGTACTCTCATTGATGGATACGATGATTAGTTAGACTGCACTTAATGTATGGAGTCCAGTTTTGGGATTCAGATATAAAGAAATATATTATTTTCCAAATAGTTAAAACAAAAGGGACAAAACTGATTCCATCTCTTAATTATGGCGATGGTATTTTGATGATATTATTGATGAGGGATAATTTTGAGTTACTGATGATGCTGGTGAAAAACGTACGGTTGCTTCTATTGACGAAGATAATATTGATGATGATGGGATGATACATGATGCTGATGACGATGATGATGATGATGATGATGATGCTCGATAAATTCCTCAAGCAGCCACAGAATCACCAGCACAAGACCAACAAAAAACTAGTCTCCCTCATCCCGTATAATATTCTGTGGAGTGGCCGTGGCAGAGTCCTCACTCATGTAGGTCAAGAGGCGCTCACGTGTCCACTCAGTCCTAGGTGGTTGACGGAGAGAGAGAGAGAGAGAGAGAGAGAGAGAGAGAGAGAGAGAGAGAGGTGATTTAGATAATTTATATACTCCCTTCAATCCCTTCAGTACGAGAGTCTTTCCTGAGGTGAATGAAGCCGTCTGGAGGTAGCAAGAACAAGCTATGATGTCACAAGAACATTACCAGCAATACAGCAGAAATAATGAACAGCAGAACACGAGAACAGTCATAACTGGAGTGAACACTGACAGAACATGCAAGATGGGGGTTGGCCGGAAGGATAGATTTTTTTTTTTTTTTCACCGGTTGAAAAAATTCGCCTTCATGTAGGAAAATAATGAAAAACAAGGACAACGTGGTAGTGAATGGGTGAAGGAAAACAGATGTATAGAGAGGTGGATGTACATATGCAACACCAGAGGGAGAAATAGCTGTAGATGGTTCACTTTAGCTTGGATATTTTCGTTCATTTGCGTCCTATTCTCGTAACCCAGGTTCGAATCCCTGCTGGGGTAGGGAACAGTTTGAGGATTTGAAGTCCATAAAGCAGACATTACTGATTTAACAGAAGACCCGCCGACATGTAAAAATATCCCTGCTAATACCAATACACCAGTCCTGTATGAGCCCTAGCATGTAATCAGTATGGACGATGGGTGTTGGCGTGACATGTGGAGGTGGATGGTATGTAGAACTACTGGCACATGGGAGCAGGATGTGAAGCCTATGCCCAGAGTCGGACACATTAAAAAAAATAATAATAATAATACGCTTCTTCGTGACTATCACCCTCTTCAAATGTTAATCTCTCCTTATAGCTCAGCATTCAAGATGGAGAGGTGGCAGCTCTACGCCTAGTGAAAGTGAACAGGGTATAACAGAACACAAGAACAGAAATAACACAAGAACAGAGAGATAACAGAACACGAGAACGGAGAGAGATGACAGAACACAAGAATAGAGGGATAACAGAACACAAGAACAGAGAGAGATAACAGAACACAAGAACAGAGATAACATCACAGGAACAGAGGGATAACAGAACACAAGAACAGAGATAACAGAACACAAGAACAGAGAGAGATAACAGAACACAAGAACAGAGAGAGATAACAGAACACAAGAACAGAGAGATAACAGAACACAAGAACAGAGAGATAACAGAACACAAGAACAGAGAGATAACAGAACACAAGAACAGAGATAACAGAACACAAGAACAGAGATAACATCACAGGAACAGAGGGATAACAGAACACAAGAACAGAGAGAGAGATAACAAAACGCAAGAACAGAGATAACAGAACACAAGAACAGAGATAACAGAACACAAGAACAGAGATAACAGAACACAAGAACAGGGAGGGATAACAGAACACAAGAACAGGGATAACAGAACACAAGAACAGAGATAACAGAACACAAGAACAGAGATAACAGAACACAAGAACAGAGATAACAGAACACAAGAACAGAGATAACAGAACACAAGAACAGGGATAACAGAACACAAGAACAGAGAGGGATAACAGAACACAAGAACAGGGATAACAGAACACAAGAACAGAGATAACAGAACACAAGAACAGAGATAACAGAACACAAGAACAGAGATAACAGAACACAAGAACAGGGATAACAGAACACAAGAACAGAGAGGGATAACAGAACACAAGAACAGGGATAACAGAACACAAGAACAGAGATAACAGAACACAAGAACAGGGATAACAGAACACAAGAACAGGGATAACAGAACACAAGAACAGGGATAACAGAACACAAGAACAGAGAGGGATAACAGAACACAAGAACAGGGATAACAGAACACAAGAACAGAGATAACAGAACACAAGAACAGGGATAACAGAACACAAGAACAGGGATAACAGAACACAAGAACAGGGATAACAGAACACAAGAACAGAGAGGGATAACAGAACACAAGAACAGAGATAACAGAACACAAGAACAGAGATAACAGAACACAAGAACAGGGATAACAGAACACAAGAACAGGGATAACAGAACACAAAAACAGGGATAACAGAACACAAAAACAGAGATAACAGAACACAAGAACAGGGATAACAGAACAGAACACAAGAACAGAGAGGGATAACAGAACACAGAAACAGAGGGATAACAGAACACAAGAACAGTATAACAAGAGTGAACACCATGAGAGAACAGGATGGATGGGGTTGGCCAGATGTAACCAAAATGGCGAATGTTCTCTGGGATATTGGCAACACTGACTGTAATCTGACCCCCCCAGCCTTGTGTGTGTGTGTGTGTGTGTGTGTGTGTGTGTGTGTGTGTGTGTGTGTGTGTGTTTGTGTGTGTGTGTGTGTGTGTGTTTGTGTGTGTGTGTGTGTGTGTGAGATAGCCATAATAATAATAATGATACACGAACTATATGTGATGGTGTAGGTGTGTACGTGAGGCTCCGTATGCCCTACTGTGCGTGTGTACAACGTGTGCATTTATGTGTATGTGGCTGGGGAGTTTATGTACGGATATATGTGTGCATAATATGTATGTTTACCTGCATGTATACTTGTGTGAATATATTACATGTGAAGATACAGGTGTTTTGTGTGTGCGTGTGTGTGTATGTGTGTGCGCGTGAGAAAGCGACCATAAAAGCATAACTGTGCGTGCAGGCTTGTGATTTAAAATATGTGGTGTGCGTGTGTGGTGGTGAGGGTGCATTAAGCTGGTGATGTTTGCGTGTGTGTGTGTGTGTTTGTTTGTGTGTGTGTCTGTGTGTGTGTTTGTTTATGGTTTGTGTGGGTGTTTGAGTGAATGACCAAATGCAAGTGCGTGCGTGCGTGTGAGAATCAGCGAGGAGGTCAGCTGGAGGGCCACAAAGCAGGACTGATGTCATATGTCCGGGGGATGGGGGCGAGAATGTGGGGGAGGGGTATGGGGGAGGCAGGAGGAGGAGGAAGAAAAAGAAGAGGAGGAGGAGGAGGAAAGGCACGAAAAGGGAGGGGGTGAGAGTTGGAGGAATTGGAAGAAGAAGCAGCAAACGAAAGGGGAGGAGAAGGCATGCACGAAATGGAGAAGGAAAGAAAAGAACAGGGCAAGGAAGGGCAGTAGAAGGGAGAAGGGAAGGGGAAGGATGGAGTGGTGAAAAGGAGTGGGGGAAGAATTGTTAGTGTTGGGATGTGGCTTTAGTATCTACAGCAGTTGCCAAAAGTACTCACATTCATACACCTTTTTATTCATAAGCCTGATTTTCAAAATGTTTATCCGTGAAGAAGTTACCGTAAATATTCCAGTGTCGTTTCTTTTTGGGCTTACCATTTTAATGAGCGAAATAAAACTTTTTGTGCCAAATTATTAACGGTGACGGCCAGTTTCTTGTATATTGTATGATTTGGTGAAGGAACATATGTCAAAAAATGTATTGCGCTTGTTTTCCGGAGTATTGTTTGTCGATTGATAAAATTATTTTGTCATGATATCTCCAACCCCGCATGACACACTCTCTCGCTACAAGTGTCTACGGTGACACGTTTTACAAATGTCTCACTGTAGTACATTTCACGAACCTTTCACCCGGCAACGCGTCACATTCACGCAACATTAACCCATATTAAAATTAATTTGAACCTGTATTTTTAGCTCGCTTTGGTTGGTGTTTTGTCCACGTCTTTCCTCGGACCTAAATTTATGTACCAGCAGGAGCAACAGTAAATAGATTGGAATCCAACACAAACTGTTGGTACTCGTACTCGTGTTGCCCTTAGGCTCAGATTGCATAATTGTCATAGTGACTGCATGTGCCTCAGCCATATTGTCCTCAGTGATAGAACAATAGGTGCAGCTTTTGATGAAAGCATATGAAATTATCTTTCTTCCCGTAAGCTTGTAAAACTTAAAAGAGAGAGAGAGAGAGAGAGAGAGAGAGAGAGAGAGAGAGAGAGAGAGAGAGAGAACTCCTTGCAGGCAGTATGGGTAAGAAGTTATCATGCATTTTGCACGTGTAGGTATCTGGATGGTACTGAAGACAGTGGCAGTAGTGGTGAATAAAACTGGGCTATATGAATGACCTTGAATGCACTGAAAATTGATATAAAATTTACCTTGGTGAGAATCGGCGATTGGCATAGCTAGAACAACTTTTTCATGGGTAATAACACTTTAAGATGAGGAAAGAGCGAGAAAATGAGGAAAAGGTGCTTGAGTGACAATGTTTTTGGTAACTATTGTATTTATCATTTTGTATTTGTACCTGAAGTATTACCATGACGACGAGATTAGTGAATATTCCATGCCTGTCTTCATGGTGTTATTTTGTGATTTATTTGTTAGTGTATGTTAGAACAGGGGTAAGGTATTGTTAGCTTGAAAGTGGTTAGCTAGTCGTTGGATTAGGTAAAATGTTTCCATGCGTTAGGGCAGCCTACGTATTTTATTCCAGCCAACGACAGATGATTATGTTCAGCTTAGAGAATACCCACAAAACAAAACAGATAAGGAAGTGATGGTGTAAAAAAAAATAGTAATGACAGGGTAGTGGATGGATGAGGAAGTGGTTGGGAATGATGAGGAAGTGATTGTGAAACTAGACGAGGAAGTTGATAGGTGGGAGGTAGAAGTGGTTAGTAGATGAGAAAGTGGTTGGGAATGACGAGGAAGCGATTGAGTAACTAGAGGAGGAGGTTGTTAAACGGGAAGTAGAAGTGGTTAGTAAATAGATTAGGTTGTTGTTAGGAAGGGGTTATGTTATGAAGTGGCTTGGTAGTAAATTGGGAAATGGAATGGAATCGTGGTTAAGAGAGGCTGAGGAAGAGGTTGGGGATGAATTATGGAAGGTGGGTGAGGGGGAGGGTAGTGAGTATGTTAGGAAAGTGATCAGAATGTGGTTAGGAGTTAGCTAGATTAAGAAGTGGATATGGTGGTTGATTAAAGTGGATTTTATTAATGGTTAAGAGAGGATGAGGAAGTGGTTAAGAATGATGTAAGGAAAGGTGAGGTCGAGGGTCATAAATAATTTGGGTTTATCAGAGTGTAGTTAGGAGATATCTAGATTATCCCTTTCACACACTGAGCGCTTGTGTGTGTGTGTGTGTGTGTGTGTGTGTGTGTGTGTGTGTGTGTGTGTGTGTGTGTGTGTGTGTGTCCAGACTGAAGGAGTTAGAGACAGCCTTCATTAACCCAGGCAAGAGTTGAATATAATGACGAGAAGACAGCAGGAGTAAAATGGAAAAAAAAAAATCCTCTGGCTGAAGTGGTAAAGGGGAGAACAAGATTTAGATAAGGAAGTGGAATGGATTAGTGGTTAGTGGAGGATGAGGAAGTGGGTTGAGAGTTAATTAAATAAGTGAGGAAGAGGTCATGGGGGTGGGTAGGGAGAGAGTCATGTTACACTCAACAAACCGGAAAGGAAGCGACCGGAACATTGAGGAGCCTGTGTGGGTCAGTGGATATGAACAAGTGGATGAACGGGTGGAGTTTGGATGAGTGGATCGATTTAAGTGAGTGGATTGTGCGGGTGGATGGCTTTTGGTGAGTGGACCGATTGTGGATTAGTGAATATGGATATTAATGGATCCGTGTGGATGAACGGATCGAGTTTGAATGTGTGGATTGAATTAAGTGAGTGGATTGTTTGAGTGGGTGGCTGTGAATGGATCGATGGTGGATTAGTGGATTTCGGTAAGTGGATCTGCCTGAATGAACGGATCGAGTTTGGATGAGTGGATCGATGTAAGTTTGTGGATTGTGTGGATAGATATTGGTGTAGATGAGTGGATCGATTCTGCATTTGTGGATTTGAGATGTATGGGTGAATGAAGTCTGAAATGGGTCAGATTTCGAACGTAAAGTCTGTAATTCTCTCTCTCTCTCTCTCTCGTTAACCAGTTCACTACGATGACCTTATATTTCAGCTATGGGGAGTCTTCGCTTTGCAGGGGGAAATGTACAGCGTGCCCCGTAAATTTCTCTCCACTTGAAAACCACCTAGCAGCATCTTGTGTGTTGTGGAGACGGCCCATTCTTTTGTTAGCATATTGTGTGTTGCGGGGACGGCCCATTGTTTTGTTGTGAACCTGAGCGAGGCAGTGGGAGTAGGACATGCATAAGTGATGCAGGGTAGATATTGATGACGCTGACGTTCCCCGCAGCACATGAGAAATTGCCTAGCGGAGTACAAGGGGAGCGATATATATATGAGCCACCCTGTATTTTGATCATTGCCTTTTGAACCGTTCGAAGCAGAGTGCCAGTTAAAATCCTCTAAGCGAGACAAAAAAAAATATATATATATATATATATATATATATATATATATATATATATATATATGCTTGAGTTACGGGTATATTCAGGTGGAAAAAGCATAACTTCCTTCGATTTTTTACCCTGGTCTCCTCCGTCGAATTTTTGTATTGTAACTTCTTGTTCATTTTCTCCCCTTTCTGTTCGCCCCGTCCGCGCTACCCTCGTTCCCCAGTCAGTTCACTCTCCTTTTAAGTTGGTCGCCCCTGTCAACTCAGCCTTGCCTTACCTTGTCCTGTCCAACTTGTTTTCATGGCAACTCGTTCGTCTGGTAGCTCGTCCTCTTGCCAACTTATCAGTCCAGTCTTGTAGTAATTTATTCTTCTAGCAGATCGTTCATTGGCTTATTATGACAGTATTGTTCCTAAATACACTTCTCCATGCTATTATCTTTTGTCTGTGTACAGCTGAACGCCACAGTGTGTGAGGGGAGATATGAACGAAAATATCCATGCATCTCTGCCCCCCTCCTCCCCCCTCCTCCACAACTTATCACCCTCCCACGCATACTCTTCAACTTTCTTCCACCTTGTTCATGGTTTGCCTGTCCTTCATCTTCCAAAGCAGAGTTAGGAGGACGTCTGGGAGGTACGGTGCCATTACGTATTAGGACACAAACCAAATGTAAACTGACATGTTTGGGGTTCTTTATTTAATTCAGAAAGATACATTTACAGTTTCATTGTTCCTGTCGTGATTTATGATAATTTCATACACATTGCTGCTTGCCAGAAATTCCATGCAAATAGTCCGAGTACGTTTACTGCATTTTTTTGTTTGTTTGTTTCAAAAGAGAAAGGCCCCACGACAGTCTGCAAAACTTGTTCCTTCCAGCAAAAATGAGAGCCCGATTCGAGATTCGTGCATTTCGAGATACCTGGACACATTGTATTTATAAGACTGGCGATTATAGGCAGTGGGAAAGATAGAAAAATACGAACATTTATATACATGAAGGACGGGGAGTACCGGTTGACTCTTGCATCAGTGAGTTGGACAGAAAAGGGGAGAGATCGTGCTGCTAGGTAGGTATGGCGTGTTGTTCGTGATCAACACTACGTATGGGAATAAACGTTTTCTCACCGTCCCTATAAACAGCTGACATTTGTATACAGAAAGTTGACTTCTATTGTAGTTATCCATGTAAACCCGCAGACAGGTAGACAGTAGAATGCGTAATATAAGAGGCATGGAGAGTCTAATATCCGGACAGTAACAGAGTAGGAGTCCTTGTGTGTTGTGGTGTGAATGGCGCCTTTCATACCAGTCCCTCCCACACCAGCAGCGTGAGGGGTGACATGCCCAGCGTGGAAGGCTGCATGCTCGGGTTCGTGGCTATGTTATGTGACTTTGTATGACTTAAACCCTTTAATCCAATGAAGTCCTTTAGTTTTATTCTCGCTACTACAAGGCGATTTTACTCAACTTAGGAGAGCCCCCTCGTGGTGAAGGGGGTCAGTGAACAATGTATTCATTCCCCCTAACTCAGAATGTCTCCCGTAAGCTGGATGATTGTCTGTACTTGGCAAGAACATAATGTCATCTCAGCGTTCACCCACAGTATGCATAAGGGAAACAGAAGAGCGTCTGCTAAATGAGTCTTGTTTACCTATTGCAGAGATCGTGTACTTTTGTTTCTGGAGCTGTCTCTCGGAGTTTTAGCCCTCCACTCACGTAATAGAGTTCGGGCATATAAAAAGTTGCAACATAAGCCCTATAACTTACCCGTAATGCCGTTCCTGTTGCTTGGCAGGTGTATGTAAAATGCATCTATAAAGAAAAATACCCCCCCTCCCCCCTTCAAGAAATGTGCAGATGGGTAGGCTTATAAGGTGGAGCCAGGATTCCGGGAGCTTGAATGAAGTGTAACTAAGTGTCTGGCCCACTTCACTTTCGTACTTCATTTTTCCTTCTTTTCTGGATCCTGCCTCATCCCATTTTTATGTGGGAAAATATTATGATGATGATGGTGGTGGTGGTGATGATGAGGATGGTGTTGGTGGTGATGATGATGAGGATAATGATGATGATGATGGTGATGATGCAAGTTCTATGCCCCACTCACAAGATAGACAGAGTAAGGGTCACACAGAAACACAGCCACGTCAGTGTATCAGCGCCTCCTTATTGCCACTATCGTCCCTCCATCAGTGCAGTCTCCTGGGAATACCACTCCCCCTCCCCCCCTTCTCTCTCTCTCTCGCAACCCGTCCTGTTCTCATCTCGTCCTTTATGTGATCCCGACCCCTCTTCCCCCCAACCCCCACTTTCTCCCACTCCTCCCCTCCTGTCAGTTTCTTCCCCCTTCTTCATTTTTGTTCACGCCCCATCCGCACCCCATTCCCCCTCTTCTCCCCATTATTTCACCAGACTCCACTTCCCCCAACTTGCTCTTTCCCCCTCTCACAACTTATTTTTCCCTCCCCACCATCCTTCCCCCTCCCCACCATCGTTCTCCCTCCCCAACTTCTTTCCCCTTTCCTCAACTTCCTTCTTCCATCCTTCGACTTCTTCCCTCCTTTCTTCGATTTCTTCATCCCCTCCCTCCCTCGAATTCTTCCACCCCTCTTTTCCCCGAATTCTTCTCACCACCCCACATGCTGCATGGTGGTTTTTCTCACTTTTTCTTGCCAGTTTTAACTGAAGGGTTTGGAGGCGGGGGGAGCCTTCTTGCATTATTATCCTTATCCTTCAGCTTGTAGAATTAGATCTTGTAGTCATAGTGTACTCTGTAACAAACAGCCTCGAAAGGACCATAAGGTCTGTTGCTGTTTGTTTTCCTTTGTACTCTCTCTCTCTCTCTCTCTCTCTCTCTCGTTCCCTCCGACTCTCTCCTTCCCCCAGGCTCTCCCCTTTCCCTCTTCCTCCGCCTCCCCCTGACCCGGTCTTGGTACTGTTAATGTCGACCCCTCTCTCGGATTCGACCCCGGTTCGCCTTGAAATAGAGACCTGGTTGGAAAATCTGGGAAATCCTCTTTGTTTTACACAGGTTTTCTAATGTATTCGTTCAACGTTTTTTTTTTCTACGAAAGAAATGTGGCTGTTTGAAAAAAAGAAAACTTCAGTCTATCCACATAGAAGATAGACACATTGGTAGATAGATACTATATTATGTATTCTGTATTTAAGTGATTTGATTGCAGTTGGTCAGACCTGTAAGTTGGAGCCAAGATTTTGGAGACCTGCATGGCGAGTGAATGAGTGTGTGGCCCATTTCACAGGGCACGCTGGTAAATAATTCTCCCGCTATCACACTTTCTCCCGCCTGTTTTCTGGGCCCTGCCGCACCCCATCCCTGGTGGGAAAAAGAATTTAGGATGATGAATGTAATTTTTGCCTCCGCAAATGAAGTTGGAAGGAAGGTATGTTTTCACCCGTGTCAGTTTTTGTACAAAATTTCTCAAAAAGTTATTATGGGACTGCAACGGAATCAGGTGAACAGTTGGGCAGTGGTTCAAGGAAGAATTTTTTTTTTTATTTTGAGGTGAATCCGGATGCAGGAACAAATGATAAATTTTAATGGTGTCGGAGGAGTTTGGCGCCCTCTGAAATTGTATAATAGTGCAGATCAAGACAGTAGAAATAACTGACTGTGCGAGACCTAAAAGTGTTCGTTTGGTAGCAAAGAGGAATTACAACAGTATATCTTAAAATTCATTGGCTTTGACGGAGGTATGTGTTCTGTGAGTGCTTGGTAGTTACGGTATTTGTTAATGTCATGCAGGATGTGTATGAAGTGAAGTTGACGTGCAGATGAATTGGAAGTAAGTTTCAGTATATATGTAAATCATTATTAATACTTGAATTCATCGGTAGATATACTGTAGATAAAATGTATCTGAAGGGGTTCGTAGATAAATTAAAAAAAAAAATTTGCAGCATACATAGTCCTAATTTAAGAGTGAAATGAGTCAGTAGGCCTATGGTTGCCAACGCGTAGTGTGGGCAGCTCCGTGTAGGCCTGGGGTATCTTTTCACGGACATAACTCATTTGGAGAGTGACACGGATGGGGAGGGGAGCGGGGGGAAGGTGGGTGGAAAGAGGGAAGAAAGGATAAAAAAAAGAGGAGGGAGATAGAACGAGAGTTGGCAAGGTAAGGGAGAAGAAGAGAGAGAGAAGGGTTGGAATGGTAGGAAAGAGGGATAGAATGGAGAGAGAGAGAGAGAGAGGGAGAGAGAGAGAATGGGGAGACAACAGGAAAGTAATATGGAGTGGATAGAAGGGGAGAGGAGACTGGTTCGGTGTTTTGGGAAGGGGAGTGGGGATAACGTACGTATTAACATAGAAAAGAGGAATATTTTATCTCGGTTTTCAGTTTTACCAATTACAATGTCAAAGTTCCCCTGCTGTCCTACTGCGACCACCTCACTCTTAGGGCAGGTTCGTCAGTTTCCTCGCTGACGCATCGTATTAAAGAGAATATTTAGTGGATAGAGAGACATGCCAAACCTCGCTCAGCTCAGGAATATTAGCAAGCAGAGGAAAGGGAGGATTACAGGTGAAATATTAGCAAGCAGAGGAAAGGGAGGATTACAGGTGAAATATTAGCAAGCAGAGGAAAGGGAGGATTACAGGTGAAATATTAGCAAGCAGAGGAAAGGGAGAATTACAGGTGAAATATTAGCAAGCAGAGGAAAGGGAGGATTACAGGTGAAATATTAGCAAGCAGAGGAAAGGGAGGATTACAGGTGAAATCTTAGCAAGCAGAGGAAAGGGAGGATTACAGGTGAAATATTAGCAAGCAGAGGAAAGGGAGGATTACAGGTGAAATATTAACAAGCAGAGGAAAGGGAGGATTACAGGTGAAATATTAGCAAGCAGAGGAAAGGGGGAAGTTCGGAAGATGAAATATTAAGCGAACTGTTGTCCCTCACTGTACCTTCGACAACAGCACCCTGTTAAATGATACAAAAATAAATAAAAAGGGTATTGTGGGTGAGGGAGGAGTAGAGGGAGGAAGGGGTATGGGTATAAGTGGGGGAGGGAAACGAGGGAGGGGTGAGGAGAGGGTTGATTCATGAGTAGGCTTTCTGAATGTGTGTGTGTGTGTGTGTGTGTGTGTGTGTGTGTGTGTGTGTTTTCTAGTGCTTGGATGGCTCTCACACATAGTTGGTTGCCTTTTCCTCTTCTTCCCTTACTCTCTGTTATTGCTCTTCATTATTTCTCTCTTTCTCTTGGTTGTTTTCATTCCGTTTTCTTCTTCCTTCTCGTTCTCTCCTCTCCCTCTCTGCTTCCTCTAACCTTTTCTTCGTCTTTCTTTTCTGGTCTCTTTTCTCTCACTTTCCATCCTTTCTTCTTCCTTCCAATTTACTCGTTTTCTCCCCTCCTTTGCTTTTTATTCCTCCTCTTCCGCTTTCATCTCTCTTATCTTCTTTACACTTCCTCTTTCCTCTCTCTCCCCTTCTTTCCTCCCTCTCTTGGGCTCTACTCCCTCTCTTCATCTTTGCTGTTCATCTTCTTTCCTCCATTTTGCGCCTCCTCATCCTCTTTCCTCCATTTTCCTTCTCCTCCTCTTCCTCTTTCCTGCATTTTTCTCCCCTCCTTCCTCTTTCTTCCCTCTCTTCCTTTTCCTTCCTCCTCTTCCCGTCTCCCTGGAGGTGTCCCTGGATACTAGACACTTTCCCTCCCTCCAGCGGTTCTCTCTCTCTCTCTCTCTCTCTCTCTCTCTACCTGAGAGCGTTGGCATGGGTAGCTCCCCAGGTACCCACCCACGCGCCCGAGCCGTGTTTTTCAGTTTAAAAAACCTGGGCCGGGTAATTATAAAAGATAATAGTAAAGAAATATATCAGTTATTTAATTAATTATATACATACATACGTACACAAATTTGAAGACCGAGTGCCCCACACAATGTGCGGTTCCAGTCTCATGTCCTAATGGCGGCGCTCCAGGCAGCCCTGTTCAGAGCTGCCGCACTTGTCAGGTTTTTACATTCAGGGTCAGATCACATAGTCTGCTTCCACGTCTTTCTCGGTGTAGCCCTTGGTGCAGCTGCCTCCAAGTTCATCGACTTGCATCTTTTCACCCAGCTTAGTTCATCCATCCTCTCCACATGCCCAGATCAACCAAACCAGCTTGTGCGCATCTCACCTTTGATACTCTTGATACCTAACCGTCTTCATTAGATATCCCATCCTGCAGTGTGGCCCCACACGTCCATCTCACCATTCTTGTCTCATTACGTTCCATTCTGTTGATATCATCTGCTTTGACAGGCCACGTTTCTGAGGCATGTCACTGCTCTTCTAACACATAAAGCGAACACCTTTCCCTTCAAGGGCAGTGGGGGTCTTCTCATGGTTAGAATTGGTAGCAGTTCTCTGAACTTTCACCAGCCACATCTGATTCTGGTGATAGTAGTGGCCTCGGCCCCACCAGCAGCAAAGATGGTGTGTATATATATATATATATATATATATATATATATATATATATATATATATATATATATATATATAAAGAGAGAGAGAGTATAATATTATGGGTACTAGTATTTTACAAGTATCACCATCAATGTATACACCCTTGGTTTCATCATCTTTGTACAACGTTTCAACTTGTGGGTCAGTACTGAAAGAAATGACAGTATGGTACTTTGTTATAAAATATATTTTGTACAATGTATCGTTTAAAAGAAATAAAAGTATTGTACTGAATAAAGATCTCAAGGTTTGTAACAATGCTAGGTTTTACCAGGGCTTTATTCTTAAAAAAAAAAAAAAAGTTTTATCTAAAACCCGAGCGGGTAAAAAAAAAAAAAAAGTTTTCTTATATAAAACCCGAGCGGGTTGGATTTTTTTTTTTTTTTGCCAACGCTGTTACCAGCTCACAAAGAACCCGCAAATTCCCTGTCATTTAGTCAGATAAAGATGGGTAAATACAGTATTAATATCTGTCTATGTATGTAGGTATGACTGTTTGTATGTATTTATGAACGTACGTATGTATGATTGTATGTATATATGTACGTACGTATGTATGTAGATTATAATATACATACAAAGAGAGAGAGAGAGAGAGAGAGAGAGAGAGAGGGTGATGTAAACGACAAAGGGAGTGAACAAAGAGAGAGGGGAAGACGAAAGGATAAGGGCAATATGAAAAGGAATTAGAAGGGATGAGAATAATGGCGGTGAGGAGAGGAAGGAGACGGAGAGAGAGGAAGGGAAAGTGTAATTAGAGAGATGTGATAAGAGGGGACCACAGAACGTGGAAAAGGAGGGAGAGAGAGAGAGAGAGAGAGTAGATGAAGGAGGAAGGAAGGAAGGGAGAGAGAGAGAGGAGGGGGAGAAAGAGATGGAAGAAGAGGGAAGGGAGAAGGAGAAAGAGAGAAAGGAGGAGGAGGATGGGAGAGAGAGGGAGGAGATATAGAAGGAGAGAGATAGAGAGAGGAGGAGAAGGGAAGGGACCTGGAGAAGGAAAAGGAGAGGGAGAAGAAGGAAAAAGAAAGAGGACGATGAGAGAGAGAGAGAGCATATCTGTTTTGTCTTCATGGATAAATGGATTGATTGGGTGAGGTTAAATTTACACCACCATGACTATTTTGTTCCACCATCTATATATATATATATATATATATATATATATATATATATATATATATATATATATATATATATATATATATATATATATATATATATTTTGCCAGACGCCTCAATCCCGTTTGGGGTGGCCACAAACAAATCGCCTCCAAGTCGCCCTGTCCCCCGCCATTTCACTGCCCTGCTCCCAACTCACACCCCCCTCTCTCATATACCTCTCCACCCCATCCCTCCATCTCATCCTCGGCCTCCCCCTCCCTCTTCCCCCCTCCACCTCACTCACATACACTCTCTTCGTCAGTCTTTCACCCTCCATCCCCTCCACATGGCCATATATATGGAGCCTTTGTGGTACAGTGTGCGTTTCGCACGCTGGTGAGCGGGGGTTCGCCTCACGCCAGAGTTGTAAAAACTTTGGGAAGCGTTCACCAAGCCACTTGCTACTTTGGCGGACACAAGGGGTGTTGTGGTTGAACCAGTGTCGCATACTAGTATGCTTGCACCCAATCGGCTTAAGGCGGGCAGATTACACTTGGTTCACAGACTACACACACATCCAAAGCCACTCCAACACTACAATCACACTCACAAGCACTTCTCACCCTACATACAGTCTCTACCAGACAGCCTAAGCCACTGGGTAGATACATTGGCTGTATCGTCACTGCTTCGGTAGGGATAGGCCTGTCCTGCAGTAGACTTCAACGGCTGATGATGATGATGATGATATATATACAGTATGTATGTATATATATAATTTCATTCATTCATTCATTCATCATCCAATCCTACATTGCCCCATGAGGAGCGTAGGAGCCCGGGGCTAGGCAAGTTGGTCCTAACATTTAAGTCGAGAGTGACCAGCCTCACTCATCCCTGAGTAGCATTACGTGAGCAGTAATCCCCAAGCATCCCTTGGATATAAACCATCACCGGCTCAATCCGATTGGAGCGCCGTAATTACCCACTAAACCACCAGGCGCAAATATATGGTTATATGGTTACCACCCAGCGTAGTGAATGGTTTCCTGGTGTACAGGAAACCATTTGGCTTTTTCACTCAGTGTTGAGTCACCAACAGGCAGAAGGAAGAGGAAAAAATGAAGGAAAGAAAGACAGAAGAGAGTGTAAAGTCACCTGTAGGCAGAAGGACAAGACAAGAAAAGAATGAAAGAAAGAAAGACAGAAGAGGATGGAAGGAAAGATGGATGGAGGAGAGGAAAGGGCAGACACGCGAGAGGAGCACTACATCGAGTGAGTGGATGGTGAGCGCCCCCACCTACCACCCACCCACACACACACACACACACACACACACACATATATATATGTATATATATATATAAAGAAAAATAAAGGTTTCCCCAATCTGGGGAGTATCTTCTGGTGAGAAAAAGAACACCCCCCCTCCATTCCAATCCCTTCTCTCACCCCTGCAAATCTCATCCAGAGCTCTCTCCCGCTCCCCACATACCTCACTACCTTCCTCCTGGCTCTCCCTCTTTTCCTCTTATTTTCTTCTCTCACCACTATCAACCTCTCCTCCCAGTCCAATTTCCTCATTCACCCTTCCCACATCATCCTTTCACCTTTTATAATTATCTCTGCACTCACCTCTTACATTCCTGTGCTGCACTTCCTTCACCCTCTATCATAGACCGGCCCCTTTAGTATATCTGCTTACCCTCCCAGTCTCATCTTGTTCCCTAAATTGCCTGTTCATCCCTTCAGTAATTCATCCCTTTTAACTAGGTGGAGATTTTCATCCTTTTGCAGTTTATTTAACGTAACTCAGTGGCAGATGAATGCAATGCTACAGCTCTTCATCCTTGCCATAGCATTTTTTCGCGACGAACACTATATTATGTTGTTAATCTGTTGTTATCGCTCAACATTCAAGATGAAGAGAGGACAAATTTACTCCATGTTAAAGTGAATATGGTATTGTCTTTTCCTCTCCCCTTCCAAGCCAGTGTTTCCGATCCCACCCAATAGTCCCTTCCCCCCAGCCTCATATATCACCCCCCCTCCCTCCAGGCACGGGCGGGTGGCTGTCACACTCCAACAAAAACAAAAGACTCGCTTCACCTCGACTGCTGGGGCCGCGAAAATGACATTATTAGGGTCCCCGCCCCACCTGAGTGCTCCCCCCCCTTACCCCCTCCTCTTACCCCCTCCCCAACCATCTCTGCTGCCGTGGAAGGGGGAAGGAGGTTACTGGGATTTTTGTTTTTGTTTGCCTTTTTTGTTATTTTTTAATACAGTATGTTAGTTTCAACTATGCTGATTTGCTAAGTCATTGAGTGGTGGGGGTGAAGGAGAAGGAAAGGGCGCGCGTGCGTCTGTGTATGTATGTGTGTGTGTGTGTGTGTGTTTACTTGCTTCTTGTTAATCAGTCTTTTGCCTTTTCAACAGAGTGAAAATGAATCTCACATTAGTTCATCCTTCAAACCTGGAAATTCCCCATACTTCAAAAAATTAAAAATATTCAATAGACGTTGCCTTTAATTTCTTCGTAATAAAACCAGGCAGTTTTATTAAGTGTTAGGAACAATTCGATGTGACGAGGTAATAGAGGAAAAGAGTAAAGGAGAGAGAGAGTTGGGTGGGCACAAGTAATAGTATTATGTTTGCTTGACATTTCATTGTTCGTAACATTGAATTACACAATAGATGGCATGGGAAAACAACTGTACCCAGAAGGTTGTGTTCTTATAAAGGCAGTCCTAGTTCATCTCTTCAACTCGAACTTTTTTATTTATGTATTTTTGTAGCTAACGCCATATGATTTTATTAAGTTTAATAGCGAAGTTTGTTAGTATAAGAAAGGGATGTTTAAAAGAGCATATACTGTTATCCTCCTAACACTGAGTACTTGTTTTGTGTTAGTGTGTTAATGTTCACAGAGTTGCATAACAGCAGTTGCATACATGTGCTATAAGAACTGGATCAAGTTCATTTTTTCCTTCAGCGATTTAAATGTCAGTAAAAATATATTAGTAGTAGTAGTAGTAGTAATAATAATAATAATAGTAATAATAATAATAATAATAATAATAGTAATAATAATAATAATAATTAAAATTAGAATTCTGAAATTGCTGAATCGGTATTCAAAGAACTCCACATTTCACATTTTTAGCTGCTTTTTGATGGTGGGTCCAAAAATCGTCAAAAGGTTTAAAAAAAAAAAAAAAAAGTCATAATTGCTGTAATGAACCCTTCAAAAGCAGACACCCTTAGGATTCTGAAAATACTTTGGTTGTCATTGTAGACCTAATATTAAGGGACTTTTGGTATGACTCAGAATTTTTTTTACGGACATCGACCTGTGACCTTGAGATCAAGGTCAAGGTAATTCATACTATGCGAATCGTGTTCACTCATGACCCACCACATTTCCATCGAGTTTGGTCAAAATCGACCTAATACTTTCCAATTTAGCACTTTCAGGTATGAGACAGCCATTTTTATTTTTCTCGAAATCGTAAAGTGCATTTGTTGGGCCTCAGTATCAATACCCAGGTGCACTACAGTCGCGGCACACGACTCTGAGGTTTTCATTATCGTACCCTGGCAACGTACCTGTCAAAAGTGCGTCCGATTTCGTATCATTTTATACACGAATCATATTATTATACATAAATATATTATACATGAATATTATTATACACGAACATATGCACGAATCACACGCGTATCATATTATGCACGAAATCGGAAGCATACCTGACGCTTAGGTTGCCAGGGTACAATAATGATAACCTCAGGGTCGTGCGACCGCGACTTTAGTATATGTTGACGACTGTATACTGGAACATTTCCAAAGCAATCGAATCCGAAGTTTTTCCTGGGCAGGAGAGCGAAAATGGAAAAAATAACAAAGAGGACGCGAATGGAGCGCTGGTGCTAGGAGGGGGGGGGGGGAACGTGCCAAAAGAAGCCCACAACCAAGATACATCACTCCTGAAAATTTCAAGTCTATCTCGGAGAATGCCAGCCTTCTAGATCTCCCTCTCCCCCTCAAAAAAAAAAAAATAATAATAATAATAATAATTATATCTACAGTACCAATAAGAACTCCTCAGAATGTGAAGTTCTTAATAATAATGATAATAATAACAATAATAATAATAATAATATTAATAATAGCAATGCACGTTACTGTTGGTTGTGTTCTAATTAATTTTTGGTACGTTGAGCAACATCAGGTAATATGTAGATTATTGCCGACAGGACAGTATGTCTATCTATCTATTGCCAGACGCCACAATCCCGCCAGGGGTGGCCATTTCACTTTGAGTTATTTGTTTTACGGGGAGGAGCACTAACCCTCCACCAACCCACTTGTTGACACGTAGGGTGCACGCATGGTTTGGTTATATGGTTACCACCCAGCGTTGTAAATGGTTTCTTGGCTTACAGGAAACCATTTGGCTTGTCACTCAATGTAAAGCCACCTGTAAAGGAAAGAAAAGCAATAAGAAGTGACAGGAAAGATGGGAGAAATAGGAAGAGAGGAGGGCAGGCACAGAAAAAGAATGATAAAGGCTAAGAAAGAAGTAGGCAGCACTACATCAAGTGAGTGGATGATGGTCGCCACCACGTACCACAAAGGACTGTATGTGAAAGATGTG
The DNA here is from genome assembly GCF_032717465.1 of Coenobita brevimanus. Taxonomy (NCBI): domain Eukaryota; kingdom Metazoa; phylum Arthropoda; class Malacostraca; order Decapoda; family Coenobitidae; genus Coenobita; species Coenobita brevimanus. The sequence goes on along the minus strand of NC_137017.1, from coordinate 13,517,229 downwards.
TTTATTTCGTTTTGATACCAGCGTTATAAATCCACTGTATATTATATTTATTACATTTTTTTCAGCTGGAAGGAGAGAGGCATGTTGTTGGGATCAAAATACACTTTTAAGGTAGAAGGAAAATAGCTTAAGAATTTTTATCGTACTTGATATTTGTTCAGTTGTTTTTCTTTGTCTCAGACGAATAATAATATTTCTTGTGGAACTGATTTTGTACTTTGGTTTTGTCCTCATTGGTGTCTCTCCCTCCCTCTGTCTCTCTGTCAGACTTTGTTTATGTAAGCTTTTTTTTTTTTTTTCGTGTTTCCTTTCCTCACTTCTTGTTCTTTTCATTTTCTTGACCCCCCCCCCCCTTTTTTTATTTATGTCCGACTCTGGGCAAAGGCTTCAGGGCCTGTCCCAAGGCCCAATAGTTCTACACACCTCCACATGTCATCACTTCGGCGCTAACACCCACCGTCATATGAATACATGCCAGGTCTGTCTCATACAGGCCTGCTGTACTGGTATTAGTGGGGGTATTTTTACATATCGGCGGATCTTTAGGTAGACCAGTGAAGTCTAGGTTTATGAATTTCAAATCCTTAAACTATTACCTGCTCCGGCCGGGATACGATCCTGGGTCCATTAGAACTGCAGGTCACGTCTCTAACGATTCATCCACTGCCTCTCTTATATATATTTCCTTTTTCTATCTCATTTCTCCTTTCCTTTACCCCATCTCATCTCTTCTTTCTTCTATCTTTGGCTCCCATCTCTCCTTGTCTCACTTCTCTCCTCGTCTCTCTTCTCTCCTCGTCTCTTTTCTCTCCTCGTCTCACCTATCTCCTTATCTCACATCTCTCATCTTTATTCTCTTCTCGGCTCTTTTCTATCCTTCTGTCCTCCCTTCTCGTCTCGCTCCTCTTCTTGTCACTCATTTCCACTTGCCTCTTCTCTCGTTGTCTGCCTCTTTGTATCTTGTTTCTTGTGATCTTGCTTTTTCCCTTTTCTCTCCCTGTCTACCTCAAGGTAATTCATTATTTTCCTGGTAGTAATTTACGTCTCTCTCTCTCTCTCTCTCTCTCTCTCTCTCACGGTAAATGCTTGGCTGCCTGAGCGTTGCGCTAAGGAGAATGCGTCAGATACAAAGAAAACGGAACCCTGGTATTTTTTAGGGGAATCTAAACGCGGCCATTGAGCTCATTATTTTGGAGGTATATTCACCTTGGAGGCATGTTTGGAGGATTTCCCTGTTTTTTTTTCCTTTATGTGTGTGTGTGTGTGTGTGTGTGTGTGTGTGTGCGCGCGCTTGACATATATGCGTGAGGTTGTGTGGTTGCTTGTAATCAGCAGTGACGATAATTCCTGTTATCTCGAAGTTTTTTTTTGTTTGTTTGTTTGTTTGTTTAATTTTGAAATGGTTACTTTGTTTCTTTAGTTTTGTCATTGTTGAATTTTTTGTGTATTTACATAATATCTTTCTTTTTAATAACTTGGTAATTTTGTAATCATGTCCAGAGCTTCATACTTTTTGTAACCATATACGTACTTCTCATATGTGTGTGTGTGTGTGTGTGTGTGTGTGTGTGTGTGTGTGTGTGTGTGTGTTGTAATTGTATTTTTGTACTGAATTATGATTCGTACTTTTTGATGTACTGCGTAATGATTTCTGACTACAGTGATTGATGTTTTAATGTTTTTTTTGGTAATTATCAGTACAGTATTTGTTTTTTTAAAGTATTCCTTAATAATATATACCATTTGTTTGTCATAATTGGTACATTACGGTGTTTTAGGTATCCCCTTTATGTATTCCTGTTTTATAAATCGGTATCCTACATAAATTTCTTCACTGTATTCAAGTAAAAATGTAACCATCTTTGTATTAATTCACAGGGACTCAAGGAGAGGTTGAGGCCGCCTGAACTGATTCCCCCCTCCCCCTCGTTGCTGTATCTGTCTCCCTCTGCTGTATTCTGTACCCTGCCCTGTCACCGGCGCGATACAGGTGAGTAGACGGCTTGCTGTAATTATTTTTTTGTATTTTTTACCCTGCCTATACCGGCGTGATACTTTTGGCTGAGTGGGTGGCTGTACTGGTCTCTCTCTCTCTCTCTCTCTCTCTCTCTCTCTCTCACATACACACACGAGCGCGCGCGTTCGTCTCGCATCGTGCGTTTAATTCAGTGGTTCCCAACTTAGGGGTAAATTACCCCCCGGGGGTATTATGGCAGTTTCTGGGGGGTAACGGTGGGGTGAAAAAAAAAAAACTAGGAATTCAGGGAACCGAGAAAACAATGCAACGGTTGGCGGCAGGATATTGTATATGTATACAGTATATATATCATATATACCACAGAAGATGTATTTCAGGAAACATACACCGACTTAATGTAAACCTGGTATAGTTGAAATTAATAACAGTAACTATTTAAAACTATTACTTACAAAAATATGACGAATACAGCTAGGTGTGTGGCAGGCCGTGAGTGTGACAGGTATGCTTTAGGACACAACCAGTCACTCAGCAACCCTGAGAATGACGCGTCCATTACGTGTTTAGTCAGCTCACTCAGCCGCCTAAGTCTGGCTCACAGTGTCAGTTTCTTCATGAACAGCAGCCGAAGTGGACCTGAGCAGGTAAGTATGTGTATTGTGCAGTAAAGTAGCTGGTACGGTACTGTTACAACCGGAGGTGTGGAATAGTGAATTTGTGAGGTAACTTACAATAACTTGTGTAAGTGATATACGGTATATATATATATATATATATATATATATATATATATATATATATATATATATATATATATATATACACGAATTGGGGTAACAGGCTTGATGTACCATGTAAAATGGGTTACAAGCCGATAAAGGTTGGGAACCATTGCCTTAATTTCTTTGCACTGCACTACTACTATATCAAATTCATGTTCCATTTACTTCCCATTTTGTTTCATTGTTACAGAAAAATTACATATCTTCTTTACAAAGAAAATTGGAGATATGGCTATATAAAATTATAGAAAAATACATAAAATATAAAACTACAAAAGACCGATGAATGGTGTTTATTATTATTATTATTATTATTATTATTATTATTATTATTATTATAATTATTATTATTATTACCCCTACTGCTGCTATTGTTGCTGTTAGTACTGCTATCTGTGCCTTCATCGCTAGCTTCCTTTCTGGTCTTTCTATAGCCGCTGTTGTAGACGGCCATCGTTCTTCTAGATCTATCAACAGTGGTGTTCCTCAAGCCTCTGTCCTGTCACCAACTCTCTTCCTTTTATTCATCAATGACCTAAGCTGTACATCTAACCCTATGCACTCTTGTGCTGATGACTCCACCCTTCTCCTTTCCATTCGGTTCCTGCAACGTCCATCTCAGCAGTTACTTCAACAAACAAGGGTTGAAGCTATGGCACACCTAATGTCTGACTTGGCTCGTATCTCTAACTGGGGTAAAAAATAATCTGGTTGTTTTTAATGCATCAAAGACTCAGTTTTTACACCTTTCAACCCGACAAAATCTTCCACAGCTATACCCACTAATGTTAAATAGTATTCAGCTTAATCCTGCATCATCCTTGAACATGCTTGGGGTATCATTTACTCGGGACTTATCTTTGAAAGATCATATTACATCTCTTATAAAATCTACTTCCAAGAGCTTAGGTGTGCTAAGCCGACTCCGTTCCTTCTTTACCCCTGCACAATTGTTGACTCTATACAGGGGTTTTATCTGCCTCTATGTGGAGTACAACTCTCATGTGAGGGGAGGCTCCCCACATACAGCTCTTCTCAATAGGGTGGAGTCAAAGGTTTCTCGTCTCATTAACTCTCCTCCTCTTACTGACTCCCTTCAATCTCTGTCTCTTCGCCGCACTGTTGCATCTTTGTCTCTTTTCTATCGCTACTTCAGTGGTCACTGCTCCTCTGAACTATCTGCATGCATTCCTCCACCTCTGCGACGGACGCGTAGCACCCGTCTAGCAGCAAACTCTCATCTTTTTTCTGTCCAGCTCTTTAATGCAAGAGTTAACCGTTACTCCCAGTCCTTCATTTATGCAACAGGTCAGCTCTGGAACTGTCTCTCTCTGTCTGTATTTCCTGCTTCCTATGATCTCCAGTCTTTGAAACGCAGTGTGTCCAGGCATCTCGAAATGATCGGATCTTGAATTTGGCTCTCTCTTATATTTTGTTTTTATCTTGGAAGGAACAACAATTGCGGGCTCGCGGCCTTTGGTTCCTTCTTCCTCGCATAAAAAGAAAATTATTATTATTGTTATTATTATTATTATTATTATTATAAATATTACTGCTTCTGCTGCTGCTGTAACTATTACTATTACTACAACTACTACTACTACTACTACTACTACTACTACTATTATTATTATTATTATTATTATTATCATCATCAGATAGAGCCAGGATTCCGGGGGCTTGAATGATGAGTGAATGGAAGCTTGGCCCATTGGACTGCGCAGACTTGGGCTGTCTGGACGCTGCTACTCCTCACCCTGCCCTAGGGTGGGCAAGGAGGTCCCGATGATGATTATTATGTTTTCATAACTTTTAACCCCTTCAGTTCGATTTTTTTTTTTTTTTGTACTTTTAGACGATTTTACTCAACTTAGAAATGAGTTTTTTTTATTAGAGAGATTTACCGAAGCTGTATTAACCCTCCTTGTTCGAAAAGCCTGTCTCAGTCTGAATATATACGTTAATAGTGA
>NC_137017.1:13482499-13507499 GCF_032717465.1 Coenobita brevimanus | reverse complement strand
CGTTTAGCCTTACCTTAAAACCATTAGTTAGACTGTCAGTGTAAGTAGTTTTATCCCAGCAGATATCCTCGTTAATAGGGTAGTAAGACAAGTGTTATCTCGGCTTCTTATGTAGTCCTCTGTATTTCACGCTACGTAACTCGTTTTCCCACCCAACCTCTTCCCCCTCCCCAACCCCTTCCCCCTCCCCAACCCCTTCCCCACCTCCTCAACCCCTTCCCCACCTCCTCTACCCCTTTTTTGCCCCATCGTCACTGTCATCCCCCTCCATCCTCACCCCACTCTCCGGCTGCTGCTGTTTATGTTTCCCCCTGATTCACTGGCAGATGGTACACTTCCCCCTCTCCCTACCAGTGGAGTCATTCGGATCACATTACCTCCGTCTGGATCGCTGGCTGGGGGAGCTGGGATAGGAACAGTGCAGTTAAGCGATATAAAGGGCGTAGAAGATTAATTTTATATGGTGATATGTTTAAGACAGATCGCGAAGGTATAAGTGGGCCTCCAGTTGCTCAGTCATCTATTCGAAAGTCCCAGAGGCTGTGCCGTACTGAAGATTTTTGTTACGTAATATTCTGCACTACAGTAACTCAAGGTGCCCTGGCCTCGGGCCCCAACTCCTCGAAGAAGTTTGTATGAAATTGGCCGTAGTCGTTACCATTTTTAAAGCCCTTGATTAATTTACTCTGTCTACATAGTTGATTGCTGTGTATAATATGGTATCAAGTCTAACCACATGTAGTGCACTACTTGTTTCATAAAGGCCCTTCCACATGACCATTTGGCACCTGTGGTGTTCGGGCACCCTACTTGTCAGTTTCGAAGCATGGTGACGAAACACGCTATAAACAGTGGGGCAGATGCAGTGATGCTACTTCAGCTCATCATGTCTATACGGCCATTTTACAAGCATTTACCGTTACCATACCCCAGCATCACAGGTGCCCACCGATCTTGTGGAAGGTCCTTAAAAGATCCTCAGATACTGAGAGCTTACAGAAGCTGCGGTACTTCTTTATCTATACTTTTAAATTTTAATAGAACGGCTGTAACAACATAAGAAATGAAATAAGCGAAGTGAATTCAAATTAATGGAGATGATATAAAAACGACTACATTAGTTGGTGTTAAACATACAGTCTTATTTTACATTTTGAGTTGCAACAGCCCGAGACCAAACTGACTTAGTCAAGACTATATATAATGACATGATTGGCCTGTGTGAATAAAAAAAAAAAAAAAGTCACCCCTTAGGGATTAAACTCGTCGTGCGTACGGTTCTGCACATGACGTACGATATTACACCAGCCGATGCCTCACACCACTATAGCAGACCTGCTGGCGTTGTATTGGGTGATGAGAGAGGGAGAGAGGGGGAGGGGGAAATCCAGGGATAAATGGTGAGGCTTCATATGTGCAAGGGGAATGATGGGGTGTGGCTGGGGAAGAACTGGCTGGGGAGGGGGCTGGTGGGTGCTGGTAAGAGTTGGAGGGAATGGAGGGGGTCTGGGGGGAGCTGAGGGGAGCTGATAAGTGCTAGGGAAATGGCGAGGTGTGGTAGGGGGAGGGGCAACGATGGAGGAGACTGGGGTGGGGAGGCTGAGGGAGGGGGGGGGTTAGTGCAAAACAAGGTACGCCCAGGAGTGATGTCATGACCCAACTTTGGACATTGCCAGCAGAGGTCACCCCACCCAGCTCGGCCGTGACCAGTTCCAGCGGGGGGGAGGGGAGAACGGGGGAAAGGGAGGAGTTCAAGGAGAGTTACGAAGGGGAAGGAAGAGGACAGGAGGGCTGGATGGGGAAGGGAGAAGAGAGGAGGGCTGGAGGTGGAAGGAAGAGGAGAGGAGGGCTGGCAGGGGAAGGAGGAGGGGAAGGTTATGGAAGGTTGTGAGGGGGAGAGGGAATAGATAAGGAGGATATGTGGGGAGGAAAGGAAGGATTTAGAAAAGAAGAGGAACAAGCTTACGCACACCCCAATAAGTATCTTTACATTTTCCCGTCGTTACGTTTTGTAACCGTGGATGAGGCATTTGAAACTGTTCTTCATTCACTTTTCGTTATGTGTATGCCTGTTATTACTATCAGTGCCTCTTAAAGTGCGAAGTTTATGTAGCCTGTAATATAAACTGTAATTCAGAACCATTTGCTTGAGCAAGAAAACGATAACAGCAGAAATGCTCATTGTGAGACCATCAGTCGCTTGAGCAAAGATACTGTTTTGACTGTGTGTACATGGAGGAGATGAGGTGGCAGGTTTGGAAGTGGGGAAGGAAGAGGAAGAGGAGAGGGAGAAGAAAAGAAAGGAGAGGAAAGGGGGTAAGTTCAAGGAGAGTTATAGAGGGATGTGGGAGGGGAGGTGCAGTTCGAGGAAGGACAGAGGAGAAGAAGGAGAAGCAGAGAAAAGGGGGGGGGGAGTGCAAGGGAGGAGGGGAGCTGCGAGATGAGAAGAAAAAGGAGGATGAATGTTAAGGAGGGGGACGGGAAGGTGTGAGGACAAAAGGAGATAAGGAAGAGATGATTGATGGAGAGGAAGGGAAGGGAAAGCTTATACAGATACTGAAGGAAAGGGAAGAAGATAGGTATTAGAGAGGGAGGGAGGGAGAGGGTGGGAGGTTGTGGGGGGGAGTATAGGAATGTAAGTGAGGCGAGAGATGAGAGAAAATATGGGAATGAAAACAGGAAAGGAGAGAAAATTGGTGAATGCTAGAGAGAGAGAGAGAGAGAGAGAGAGATGGAATATAATACGAGAGAAGATGGGCAGGGAAGGACAATGTGAAGGTGAAGGGGAGGGGCGGGTCAGGGGCATAGGGGCAAGAACACTACCCGCACCAGGATGTATAGGCATGCACACTACCTCTTGGTGGCAGGAGGAGGAAAAAGAAGAGGAAGAGAATGAGGAGGAAGAAGAAGGAGAAGGAGGAGAGTAGGAGGAGGAGGAGGGAGCAGAAGGAGGAGGAGGAGGGAGCAGAAGAAGGAGGAGGAGGGAGCAGAAGGAGGAGGAGGAGGGAGAAGAAGAAGAAAGAGGAGGAGGAGAAAAAGAAGACAAATAGGAGGAGACGAGGAGCCATATTGTACTGTTTTTACTCCGACTGACCCAGATCTTAGTCCTTTTGCAACTTACTCGTATTTCACGTAGGTTAGCGGCAGAAGGACACATCTCTACGGCTGTTCATCCTTGCTATATCATTTCTTCTTGACAGGCATCATATTGTAGTGTTAATAGATTTTTATAGCTCAGAATTCATGATGGAGAGATGGTAAGTTTAGGCCAAGGTAGTATAAAGAGAGTATAGTAGCGCCTTCGTCTCATGCTTTGTCCTTTCATATATTCTCAAAATTAGGTGTGTATTCTGTCGTTTAATACCTTTGACATACAGACGTGGACATTATGATGCCTCAGTGCTTACTCTGGTTATTATTTATCTGTCAGGGAGAAGGTTCGATCCTGCAGTTGACCCTTCGTGGACGTATAATTACGGTTACAGTCAAAGGAGAGAAAACTATGACCGATGTGGAAGGATAAAGTAGAGGCGTATGTGTGAAACGGTGGAGAGAGAGAGAGAGAGAGAGAGAGAGAGAGAGAGAGAGAGAGAGAGAGAATACTAGTACTGTGGTAGTAATAGTTGTAGTAAAAGGTACAGCCATCAAGGAATAAGTAAGAGGACAAGAAAAATAAGAATGATAAGAGTAAGGCAGGGAAATATCAGGAAGCAAGAAAATGGAAAACGTGGAAACAGTACAAAAAAATGCATAAACAAACAGTAGAGAAAGCGATAACTTCCAAAGCAATACATTAATACAAAATTCCGCAGTGAATTTTCTTTGTGTGTGTGTATGTGTGTGTGTGTGTGTCTCGCATCGGGGTCACGCCTTCAGTAAATTATTAAAAGTTGTATTAGTTCCCCACACGAACCTTGAACAAAAAACGGAACGAGGAAATACAATAATAATAATAATAATACAAATAATAGTGATGGGGGGATTGGACGCGGGCACTGATAATACTATGTGCTAATAATCTCTCTCTCTCTCTCTCTCTCTCTCTCTCTCTCTCTCTGTTATCCGGTATTTCTTACCCTCTCCCATTTTTCACACTTTATCTCGCCTTTCGTAAAACCTCCCCCCTCCCCTTCTCACACTCCCTCTCTCCCACCCCTCGCACTTCCATCACGTCTTCTTCCACTTCCTTATTACCCGTCCCCGCCCCGGAGGGGCTTGGGGAGGGGTATTGTTTTCACTCAGTTTGTTTGTCTGTATCTGTCAGTTAACAACTTTACGCGACAACAACTGGTGCGATTTTGACTAAAATTACAGGGATGATGGGTTAGGACCTTCTGATCACCTATTTAAATTTTGGCGCAAATTGGGCCAAGGCCCAGGCTGTAGGCCGAAAAAAATGTAAAAAAAAACACACACAAAAATAGTTTTTTTTCGCCATAACTCCTCTCAGATTCGTCATATCGACATGAAACCAAAGCCTAAAGGTTCATGTTTCAAATCTGCATCGTATAACATGCTTCGTTACATCACGGGGGTCATCCCTCAGTTAGCGGTAGGGGGGTCAGTGTCAGGTGGGTCGGGCCTAAAATTTCAAATGGGCATAAAATCGTCAATTTTCACCCGATTTACTCCAAATCTGATATGTGACATCTTTGACTAGATATCTTGTTGTGTTTGTACTTCAGCACTAAAATGACTGCCGGGGACGGGTTTGCTGTGCCTTGGCACTGTTTCTTGTTATTTTTGTTGTGATCCTTGTTTGTTTCTCTATTTTAGCTTACCTCTCTCTCTCTCTCTCTCTCTCTCTCTCTCTCTCTCTCTCTCACACACACACACACACACACACACACACACACACACACACACACACACTTCTCTAATCTTAGGGTATTTTCGGCCAGACCGTATAATTTAATAGCACCACGATGGCTCCTTAACACACTGTCTCTATCACACTTAGTTGATTAAAAATTCCGTCGCTAAGTATAAAGAAATTCAAGGGAAAAAAAAAAAACGCGATTAGGGAAAGGTTAATGGACATGGGCTGAAAATACTACCGACTTTCACATCCTTGACCTCCAATACGATAACGTCTTTTTCATTATTATTATTATTATTGGGGAAATTTGTGCTGTCTGGACATTGCTACTCACCCTGCCCTTGGGTGGGAAAGGAGGTCCGGATGATGATGATGATGATTGCCGTCTCCAGATGATTTTAGTCAGCTTAGAAGACAAATTTCAAACTGTAGGGGTTAGATGCAGCCTTCATTGCCCCCCCTCCTCCATTCCTTTCTGCTCGGGTGGAGGTATTATTTCTAGATGTAGAAGGAATTAGCGACAAAAACAAGACATCGTGTTGTAGTGGTTCATGGAGAAGAGCTAAACCTATTATCCGCCTGAAATCGTTAACCACTTACAATACAGTGACGTTTATTTATTTATTTATTTATTGTATATTACTGTTGTTATTATTATTATTTTTACTATTATTATTATTGTTGTTGCTATTGTTGTTGTTGTTGCTGTTATTATTATTATTGAGAACTCCGCATTCTGTGGAGTTCTTATTGATATTGTGGATATTATTTTTTTGGGGGGTAGGGGGAAATCCAGAAGGCTGGTATTCCAAGACAGTTCGAAATAGAGACTTGAAATTTTCAGGAGTAATGTATCTTGGTTGCAGGCTTCTTTTGGCACAATTCCCCCCCACCCCCACCCCACCAGCACTAGCGCCTTCTGTGTTACCTTTTGAATTTTGCTGTCCTGCGTAGCAAAAAGTATGGAATCGATTGCTTTGCAAACGTTCCAGTATGTAGTTGTCAGCATACACTAGTGCGCCTGGATGTTGGTATTGAGATGCAACAAATGCATTTTGAGATATCAAAATGGTCACCTCATGCCTGAAAGTGCTAAATTGGAAAGTATTTTGCCGATTTTGACCAAACTCGGTGGAAATGTAGCGGGTTATGAGTGAACATGATTTGCTTACTATGAATGACCTTGACCTTGATTCCAAGGTCACAGGTCAAATTCCGTAAAGCTTTTTGAGTTATTCCAAAAGTCCCTTAATATTAGGTCCACATACATACACACATACATCATCTAATCCTGTGTTGCCCTGTGAGAAGCATAGGAGCCCGGGGCAAGGCAAGTTGGTCCTGACATGTAAGATGGGAGTAACCATTCTAATACATCCTTGAGTGGCATTACTTGAACAATAAAGTCTCTTAATATTAGCTCTATGATGATGAAAGCATTTTCATCTGGAATGTGGAGTTCACAGAATATTGCTTCAGCAATTTCAGAATTCTAGTTGTTGTTGTTATTATTATTATTATTATTATGCTTTTGTTTATCTCATCCATAAATTTCATTCAGTTTTGAGAGTACAGTATTTTCTAACAGGAGGCGTTAGACACAGCCTTCATTGACCCCTTCAGTCCTTATTACTGTAGTGGTGTCCAAGCAGGTGTTCTTGTCGGTTAACGAAGCTCCCTAACACCTTTTCCTAAGTGATTTTGTTGTTGTTGTTGTTGCTTATTACACTTTACTGTCTTATTTTGTATTAAATAAGTCCTGATGCCGCGATATCTGCATAGATAATGTGTAAAAGGATATTAACCAGCCTTATTTCCAGAAATAAATCACTAAAGAATAGGTGTTAGGGAGCTTCCTTAATCAGCGATAATACCAGGCCTAATCACAACAAGCACAGCAAAACTAAGCACCTCCACATAGCACGAAAGACTGACACGTGGGTCGGAAAAATCAGTAATCCCACATTTCACCCTAAGTCGATTTCTGTTACGCCGTCGGTTGCAGTGACAACGCTTTTTCTCTTAACCCTCTGAATCCGGTGACATTCATTTTATTCTTGCCACCTTTGGTACAGTTAATTCAGTTTAGTTGTGAATTTTCTTGCTCGAGGGATTAGACTTTTTTTTTTTTTTTTTTTATGCGAGGAAGAAGGAACCAAAGGCCATGAGCCCGCAGTAACAGTTCCCTCCAAGAGAAAAACAAAATACAATAGAGAGCCAAATTCAAGACCCGATACTCTTCATTAAACCTTCCACCACCGCAGATCTGTTCTGGCCTGAATAAATATCATATGAAAATGGCAAATATACAGTGGGGAAATACGTCAATGGACTGAAGGGGTTGAAACTTCCTCCTCTTCCTCCGCTTGGGAAATGGTGTCCCTCGCCCACTCCCAGCGAGGTGTGGAGTGGAAATATATTAGTCTTATACCAGCAATAATGGAAAGTGAAAAAAATGACAGGCTTAGAGTCAAGAAATTAACCACTTCAAGCCGATGACGTATTTATTTTACTGTTTGCAGGCGATTTCATTCAGCTTAAGGGAGATTTTTTGAACAGATAACTTTCAGTAAAATCGTCTGGTGGTGGATTGATGAAAATGAAAATACGTCATGAGAGTGAAGGGGTTAAATCTCCTTCCTTCAGCAGGCGAAGCTCGATGTAGTGACCTTAAGATCTGCTTGTGTGTGTGTGTGTGTGTGTGTGTGTGTGTGTGTGTGTGTGTGTGTGTGATAAAGGAGAAGTAATAATGAAAACGACGTGGATAGAAAACGTGAGGCTGCGGCCGATGCTTGATTATTGGTGTGCGAAAATACCGAGGGCTTTGTTTTGGGATGTGTGAGAGAGAGAGAGAGGGGGGGGGGGAGGCTTTTTATGGTGAGAGATAGCATAAATAGTATTGCATATCGTTAGAATGTAGCGAAATTTTGCTGTAATATGCATAATAGTGAAGCATTATTAGACGGGTTTAGATTTCCCTTTATAACTCGAAGCCACAGACAAACGACTACACTTTTGACATTTCTGGCACGACGATAAGTATTGGCTTCAGAATGGCTAGGTCATAGTTACGTTGCTTCATGGATAGTGTACGTGTTAGTTGTGTGTGTGTGTGTGTGTGTGTGTGTGTGTGTGTGTGTTGTGGGGGTTTAGCACCACGCCCACGAATCACCAAAACGATATATTCCAGCCAGACCCAACCTAACCGTGAAGTGATACAAGTGTGACCTAACTCTATTCAGACCGGTATTTACCGTGATATCGCTTAGTTCCTCATGATACAGAAGGCTCCCAGATCCCTTTTTCACGTGGAGAGATGACAACGATATGCTTCCTTAGAATTGTTCAGTAACTTTGAGGACATTTGGAAGAGTAGCTCAGGGATTGGAACTTGGCATTGATGTTGTAAATAGTCTCTCTTCCGGACGCTCGACTTGTCTGCGTTAATCACCCAAACACAATATTGCATATAGAAAGGGCGGTGTTACGCAGTTTGGCATCGTTGTTAGGCCTGTATCAGTAGAGGTGTGTCATTGCAGTAGTGGACATTTGGAAGTGCAGGACAAAGCAGCCAGTCTGACGGCGGTGTGTTTATCTCACTCCTAGAACCACCACAGAGCATCTTGTCGTCCTAACAACATCTTACATTTGGAGGGAAGATCTTTAGTATGTTGTAAGATCAGTCGTCCTTCCTTTACTTGCAAGCGTCAAATAATTAACTTTACTGCTTGCCTGCCTGTTAATGTCCTTTTATTACTGCGAAATCATCATCATCATCATTATCATCCCTCCTTTTTCCCTCCTGCGGATAGGGGCACTGCTTTACGTCTTTCTTTTTTATTTTCCATTTTGTTTATTTTCATCACCACCAAGCTGTTTTCTTCAGTTCAGGGAAGGCCTCTCGCAGTGACAGGATTGATGTTGGCTTTATTTAACTCCGCTTGTTTGAAAACTCTCTCCTTTGGTAAATAAAAGAGTGTGTAAGTAGTGAGAACATAACACAGAAGACATGCAAAGGGTCAGAGGGTTGAGAGGGTGACAGCTGCTTCTCCCAGGGCAGAGGCTACTGTTTCGCCTTCCTAAAATGTGTGTGTGTGTGTGTGTGTGTGTGTGTGTGTGTGTGTGTGTGTGTGTGTGAGAGAGAGAGAGAATGATCTATGTGTATGTGCATGTTTGGAGTAATTTGTGTGTATAGGCTATAACTTACGGGTGTAAATGTATAATTTCTGTATATAACCTCTGTGTAGGCCTGTGCTAATATATACACTTTTTTGTATTTATTAATGTATAGATCCTGTGTATGTAAGTATGCATAGAACCTGTATGTACGTTTTTATGTATAGAACCTGTGTATTTATTTATGTATGTATAGAACCTGTATGTACGTTTTTATGTATAGAACCTGTGTATTTATTTATGTATGTATAGAACCTGTATGTATTGTACGTTTGTATGTATTTATATATAGAACCTGTGTGTGTATGTATGTATGTATAAGGAGACGTGTCAAGGTGGGGGTGCCAGCAGACTTGTAGAATGCGAGGTATCCAGTGCTATTGTGCAGGGGGGAGGGGGAGGGGAGGGGAGGGGAGGAGGTGTGAGAGGTTCCAGGGGAAGGGGTGGGAGGGGAAGAGGAGGAGGAAGGGGAAGGGGTACGACGAAAGATGTGGGAGGGGGAGGGGAAGGTGTGGAGTGGGAAGGAGAGAAGGGGAGAGGAAGGTGTGGGGTGGGAAGGAGAGGAGAAAGGATGGGATTGGATGGGAAGGGGTGACTGGGAAAGGGGAAGGGGTGGTAAGGGTAAGGGGGAAGGTGTACTACTTGTCGTGAGTTAAGAAAAGTGGAGAGGGGTGATCAGGGGAAGGAGATGGGAGGGGAAAAGAGGGGAGGGGACGAGGGAAACTAGGGAAAGAGTTGAGGGAGGGGTGATGAGGGGAAGGGAGGGAAGGAGGAGTGACGTAGAGAAGGGGAGAGGGAGGGGAGGAAGGGTGAAGGAGGGAGGGAGGGGATTGTTTATTTTGTTATGGTCTGCAATTAAGACCTTCCTTGACTTGTTTGACGTACACACACACACACACACACACACACACACACACACACACACACACACACACACACACACACACACACACACACACACACATTCCTTTATCCTCTCCATCTCCGTCGTTTCTCGTGTCTTTCTCTGTATAGCTCCTTTTCCATCCAATTTTTCTCGTTTTTTTTTTTTTACCTCACATTCTATCGTGTTTCTCACTCTCTTCCTTTTTCCTCTTCTCATTCACTCTTGTTGCTTCTCTCCCCTCCTCTCCCGTCTCCTCTCTCCCCTCTTCTTCTCTTTCCCATTCTACTCACCTCTGATAATTTCCTCACCTTTCCCTCCTCCCTTTCTCCTTTCTTCCTTTTTCTTTTACCCTTCCCTCTCGTCCCCTCCTTTTCCCCCACATAGTGTGGTTGGTCTTCGTCAGTTTTCCCCCTCCTCCTTTCCCCTCTCCTCATTCTGTCCCTTCCCTTTCTCCTCTCTTCGCTTCTCTTTCCCCCCTTCCCCTCTTCCCCACCTTTCCCCTCGTATTTTGGTTAGTGTTTTGTGCGGTGCAGCTGGGTCGGTGTTCGTACCCTTGCCTCTTCCCCTCTTCCTCTCCCCTCACATCGACTCTTCTCCTCCTTTCCCCTCACTTCGTCTCACCCTACCCATTCCCCTCTCCTCGCTTAATTCCCACCCCTCCTCTCTGTTCGTCTGTCTCTGCTTTTCCTATCCCTTCGCTTCTTCTTCTCCCCTCCCTTCACTTCGTCTGTCTCTGCCATTCTCCCTTTGCGTCTTCCCCTCACCCCACCTCCTCTCTCTCTCTCTCTCTCTCTCTCTCGCTCGCTCGCTCGCTCGCTCGCTCGCTCTCTATTTCCCCTCATTTCGTCCATTTTCCCCTCACATTGCTCCTCTCTTTCCACCTTTTTTTTTTTTTCCCATTATCTTCACCTCTGCTTCACTCAAGCTTCCTCTTTCCCCTCCCTTTATATCTTTGCCTTTCCCCTCCACACTTCTTTCCCCCTCTCATTCATATCTTTCCCTCTTTACATTTTCCCCTCTTTCTTTCCCCTTGTTCTGTAGTTCTTCCTGTATATTCCCACCTTTGTTATCATTTGCTTATTTCACTTTCCTTCTGGTCCTCTCTCTCTCTCTCTCTCTCTCTCTCTCTCTCTCTCTCTCTCGTTGTTGTTGTGAGGTACAGCTGGGCAGGCGTTTGTACCCTTGTTGTTCTGTCACCTCTTGACCCCTCAGACTCTCTCTCTCTCTCTCTCTCTCTCTCTCTCTCTCTCTCTCTCCTGTTTCCCTCTATTCCCCTTTCTCCTTTCCCCTTCTCTTCCTCCATCCTCCCCCTCCTTTCCCCATTATCCTTCTCCCTACTCCCATTCCCTCCCCTTCTCCACTTCCATTTCATCTCATTTTTTCTCTGCCTTTCCTGACCTCCTTCCCCTCTGACACTCTTCATGTGTTACTTAAAACCTTTCATATATCCTTCCCCTCCTTTCTCCCTCCCATCCCTTTTCCTTCCCCCTTCTCCCTCCCATCCCCTTTCCTTCCCCCTCCCCGTCCCTTCTCCCTTCCCCTCCCTTCTCCCTCCCTCCCCCTTACCTTCCCCTTTCCCTTTTCCTTCCCATTTCTTCTCACACTTAGTTCCTTCCATATGTGTTCTTTACCTTTCACACATCTTTCCCCCTCCTGCCATCTCCCCTCCCACCCTCTCTTCCCATTCCTCTTTCCCTCTCCTCCTCCTCCTCCCCTCTCACCCCTACTCCTCTCCTCCCCCTTCCCCTCTCCACTCTGTTCCCTCTTTCCCCCTTCCCCTCTCACACTCTTCTTGTCTTCCTTAATGCCTTCCATATATCTCTCCTTATCCTTCTCTCATCTTTCCCCTTCCTGCTGCTCTTCCCCTTAGCCCCAATAAGGTCGGAGTGAGGGAGGAGGGAAGGAGGGAGAGAGATATGATGGAGGGAGGTGGAAGGGATAGTTAAGAACGAAGACGGAGCAGAGAAGGAAATGAAGGGGGAGAGAGAGAGAGAGAGAGAGGTTGGAGGCTGTGAACTTGACTTTCTACCCACCCTTTGATAAAAAGCTTCTCAAGATTTACGACAGGTGAACTTTGACCTGTGTGTGTGTGTGTGTGTGTGTGTGTGTGTGTGTGTGTGTGTGTGTGTGTGTGTGTGTGTGTGTGTGTGTGTGTTTCGAATGTGTGTGTTTGTTTGTTAGTTTTGTGTGCGTGTCTTGTGTTCCTTTGTGCATGTATGGATGTACCGTATAGACTGTGGTGATTTATTGGCATATATCTATATCTTTAAATACCGGTATAATATATATATATATATATATATATTTATTTATTTATTTATACATATGTATATTTATGAATAAATATTTTTTATTTATATGAATGTACATAATTTTGCATAGTGTGATGTGTATGCGTTGGTCAGTTCAGGCATGTATGTAAGTACGACAGTATAGTATGTGCATGGCTCTGCCTACGTGCAACTAATCTGGCATCGAAAATGTAACATACTAAGCCAACTTTTTATAAACTAAAAGAGGAAAAACAGAAAAAAGAATGCATCAGAACTAAAACCGGCATTGATCTCGTCAGTAATAATTGGCTTCTTCCCCCGCACCAAGAATCTGGTTGTTGGAGGCTGTGGTCTGACCTGCTTCACGGGGCATTAGGGCGGATTGACGCTTACACTGCACCGCGTCGCCACCCGCCGCCACACCACTCATTGGGTACCGAGGGTTGATGCCACAGTGCAGAATGGGGTCGTGTGAGGTTTTAATCCTTTCTTCTAACTTCCGTGTTCCTTCCCTCCTTCCCGCATTCCTTCCTTTCTTCCTGCTTCCTCCCTCCCTCCCTCCCTTCCTTCTCCTCGCTCCTTCCCTTCCTTCTCCTCGCTCCTTCCCTTCCTTCTCCTCGCTCTTTCCCTTCCTTCTCCTCGCTCCTTCCCTTCCTTCTCCTCGCTCCTTCCCTTCCTCCTCCTCCTCCTGCTCCTCCTCCTCCTCCTCATCCTTCCCCGGTACGTATGTAGAATGTGTTTGTTTAGCGTGTGTGTGTGTGTGTGTGTGTGTGTGTGTGTGTGTGTGTGTGTGTGTGTGTGTGTGTGGATGTGGATGTGGATGTGGATTTTTGTATGTGTATTTGTACTGGTATGTATGTGTGTTTGTATGTATATGTATGTGTGTGTGTATGTATGTGTGTGTGTGCGTGCGCGTGTATGTGTGTGTGTATAAATGTTCACCCTCGATGCCAGAATTGCCATGCCATATACGATAGATAGATATATATTCGATCATCACATTCCATTTCCAGGCATTGTTGATTAAGTGTACTCGTGGACCTTCGCCCTATTAGTTGCAAGGCCGCCGTCCTTCCTATTTCTCCCTTTGGCCTTTGGGAAGCTAAATGGATAGAAAAACCCATACAAATACTTAGGGTCCGCCGTCATAACAGTAAGCAGGCATCACGAACTACTGTTGACCTTGCATTCCCGGCGAGTTGTAGGCGCTCGGAGGAAGAAGGTGGAGGAAGAGGAGAGGGAAATGATGAAGAAGATGAAAGGAGAAGGAGGAGAGGGAAGAGATGAAGAAGAAAGGAGGAGAGGGGAAAGAAGAAAAAATAAGAAGATGAAGAAGAAGGAAAGAGGAGGAGGAGGAGAAAGAAAGAGCAGAAAAAAGGGAGGAGGGGGAAGAGGAAGGCAATAGTGATAGATCTTTATTTAGCAGGAAACAGAAATGCAGATGAGAAAGCTAAGTGCATGGATAATTGGTAGGCATAGATAAAGGGTAGAACATGGAAGAAGCAGGAAGAAGGAAGGGAGGAGGAGGACACAAATAAAAGTTAGGAGAGAGGGAAGTGGAGGAGAGATGCAGAGGGAGGTGGGCGGAGAAAAATTAAATGGCGAGAAGATAAGGAGAGGAAAGGCTGGGAGGGATGGAAGGAGGGAAGAGGAAGAAGGGAAGGAGCAGGAGGGAAGAGGGAAGGAAGGGAAAGGATTAAGAGTAGAGGCAGGGGAGAAGTAAGGAGGGAGGTGATGGGGAAAAGAGGAGAAAGGAAGAGAGAAAGAGGGGAAGGAGGAAGAGAGAGAATGGGAAGGAGAGAGGAAAGAGTGGAAGAAGGGAGGATGAGAAATGAAGGGAAGAGAGAAGAAGTAAGGAAAGAGGATGAGGAGGGAGGAAAGGAGTTAGGAAAAGCAGGCAGAGAGATAAGGAGGAGACTAAAGATAAGAAAGCAAGCAGGGAGAGAGGGAGGAAGAGGTGGAAAAATTGAGGCAGAGAGGGAGGAAATGAAGGAGGGAGGGAAGTAGGAAAGAAACAGGGAGGAAGGGAAGAAAATAGGCAGGGAGAAAATGTAAGCAGGGAGGGAGGAATGGAGAAAGGAAAATGAGAAAGAGAGAGAGAGAGAACAGTTGGTGAACGAGCTCTGAGTGAAAATGCAGGCGAAAGGTCAAAAGGCACACACACACACACACACACACACACACACACACACACACACACACACACACACACACACACACACACACACACACACACACACACACACACACACACACACACACACACACACACACACACACACACACACACACACACACACACACACCATCATCATCATCATCATCATCACCATCCTATTTTCACCATTGTAATTTGAGTAGGATGGATCTAGAAACTGGAATAAAAGATAGTAGAAGAATTATCAGTGGAATGCCCAGGGGGAGAATGGATGCTACACGCCTGTTCACTCGCCATCCAGCCTGCCATGGTTTCGGCTCCACTCAGCAAGCGACACATCCCCATCAGCTTATCGATATAGTCGCTCTCGCATCACCTGTTGGGTAGAGCAATGCCGTCCACTGCCAGAGCAATCCCTTCAACACCATGACCTGTTGATCTTTTCTTGCCATCACCTTGGTACTTTTTTCATTTTTTTAAATTGGGGGGGGGGGTCGTCCGGTGATATTAATATTAAAATAAATAATATCTTCATACTGAAAGGGTTACAGAGGGAATGCAACCCTGGCCACGTGCACTGCCATACACACCTCATCCATACTAATTAATATTTTATCATTTATTGCCCTTTATTGCTTATTCTATTACCAGTTCCACCCTTTATCAGTTATTGTCCTCATTATATTTCCTTATCAAGTTATCTTTCCATTTCACGCCTCCTCCTTCCTTAGCCTCTTCACTTTGATGGCGTATTAGTATTGTTTATTCTTTCTGCCCCCTGACGATTTTTTTAGCTTTATTTACAGTAGACTTAGAACTGGGGGGGTTACGTGCTGCCTTCATCAGCCTCCTCAGTACGGGACGCCTCTACTGAGTTGGGTGAGATCGCGTGGAAATAGAAAGAACGAAACGGGAATGCGTCATCTGATTAAACTGGTAAAAAACACGGACATATTTACGTACATACATACATATATATACAGTAACATACATGCATAATTCGTACGTACATACATACATATATATACACATTAACTTACATGCATAATTCTTACATACATACATACATAAATATACATAAACACATGCATAATTCATACATACATTCATGCATACATAAACACATGCATACATACATGTATACATACCGGTATATACATATATTCATACATACACATACACGAGAAGAGATTAGAAAACATTATACAGCGTCAAAGGGGGTGAGGGAGAGGAAGGTAGGAAGTTTTTGGAAGAGGAGAAAGAGTGTGTGTGTGTGTGTGTGTGTGTGTGTGTGTGTGTGTGTGTGTGTGTGTGTGTGTGTGTGTGTGTGTGTGTGTGTGTGTGTGTGTGTGTGTGTGTGTGTGTGTGTGTGTGTGATGGTGTGCATGTCATCATTAGAAAGCACATCTCGCCTCACCAGTTTTATCAACAAGATAAATGAATAACCGTATAACTAACAAGAGAAACCCAACCCACTAAATACACACTCTCTCCACCTAATTATTATCCTGCTAGAAAGTTACGAACGTGAGATGTAAGAGTGAGGCAGCCAATTAGCCCAAGAATTGTATCAAGCCAGTTCGGGATAGTGTTTGAATCTAGGCTAAGAGGGTCGCCATAATGTGAGGCGTATTGTTACTGGTAAGGAGATCTCATTCCTGTGCGATTTAGTTTGCATGTTGCGCCTGTTATATCCCCTTCTATGTTTGGGATTTGTAAATGAATAGAGAGAGAGAGAGAGAGAGAGAGAGAGTAGGGTTGTGTGTGTGTGTGTGTGTGTGTGTGTGTGTGTGTTTAGAGCTTGGCAATGTCCTAAGATCCTTCACCTGAGAGTACACGGAAAATAATGGAATAGAATAGGTAATATTATTGTTCTTTTATCTTTACTTGGCCCAGATTCTCGTCCTTTTACAGTTAATTGCACGAGCGTAGTGGCAGTAAAATACAATACTGCAACTCTGCACCCTTTCCATGGCACTTCTTCGTGACCAGCATTATATTTTAATTTTAATCTATCGCTGCAACCTAGCATTAATGATGGAGGGATGGCAAATTTAGGCCAAGTTAGAGCAAAACGTGTACAAGTGTCACGTGGAGATTTAAAGAGCGTCTTGGATGGGAGCGAACGAAAAGAAAGTATCTAGATTGAAATTCTTACTGTTAAAAGCAGAACAGGTTTTGGGCAGGTGGTGTATTAATGCAGTTTAACAAAAAGACAATCCAGGTAACACTGTAGCAGACCAGAAGTGTGAGAGGAAGGGGTAGGCAGAGAAAATTTGGTTGAGGTGGAAAAAGCTACAGACTATTAGGTATGGGTGGAGAAGTTGTAAAAGGCGTATGTGTTTCAGTGGACTAATGGAGAATGTTGATGCCTGGGGAAGGAATTATTGCATACGTAACAGGTGGTGGTCTTAGCGTACACGGAAATGGTGTATCAAAATGCTTTTCTTTTTAACTGTCAAGCTGCTTTGCACGAGCGTGTGTATATATGGATTTATTTTTGTACGTCCTGTCCCCCGCCATTTCACAGCCTTGCTTCCAACTCGCACCCCCCATCTCTCATATACCTCTCCACTCCATCCCTCCATCACATCCTCGGCCCCCCCTCCCTCCCCTCCCCTCCACCTCACTCACATACACTCTCCTCGTCAGTGTCTCACACTCCTTCCTCTCCACATGGCCAAACCACCTCAGTGTGTTCCTCCTAATGCTTCTTGTCACAGCCACATCCACACCACAACGCTCCTTTATATCCTCATTCGTCAGCCTGTCTCTCCATGTGACTCCACAGGCTCCTCTTGACTCATTTCCACTGCTCTCTCTCTTGACTTGTATCCTTCCAACAACGTCCAAGCTTCACTTCCATACGTTAGAGTTGGTATCACAATACTGTCATGTAGTAACTTTTTCACTTCCATGCTTACTTCCCTGTTCCTTATCACTGCTTTCAAGGAACCAGCAACCTTTCTTTCTTGTTGTACCCTTTCAAGCACTTCACCCTCCAGACTACCTTCCTTACTCATCACACTACCCAACAACTTAAACGTAGTCACATTTTCCATTTCCTCACCATCCAACCTCACTGTACATTCACTGACCACCTCTCTCAAAGACCATCACTTTACTCTTCTCTACATTCACCTTTAGATTTCATTTCTTAAACACCCTCCCAGACTCATCCACAAAGCCTTGCAGCTCTCCTTCGTCTTCACTTAACAACACAGTATCATCTGCAAACAACAGTACAGGGAGTTTCCAAACACTATCCTCTCTCACTAGGGCCACTCCAACATCCACTGCCCTACCTTGTACCTCTTTTATTACCCCATCCATGTACAGATTGAACAACCATGGAGACATAACACATCCCTGTTTCAACCCAACCTTCAAAGAGAAAAATTCACTCAGTTCACCATCCGCACACACTGCAGCCTTAGCACCATCATACATACTCTTCACAGCATTCAACAACTTCCCATCTACTCCATATATTCTTAATACTTTCCACAATCCTTGTCTATCCACCTTGTCATATGCTTTCTCCAAATCCATGAAGGTCGCATACAACTTCTTTCTCTTCTCTAGATACTTTTCCACTAAAGATCTAAGAATGAATATCTGATCTACACAACCTCTTCCCTTCCTAAAGCCTCCTTGTTCTTCTCCAACTAATTTCTCTGTTCTTTCCCTAACTCTGTCAATAAGTATCCTACCATACACTTTTCCTATTATACTAAGAAGACAAATGCCCCTATGATTACCACACACTTCTTTTTCCCCTTTTCCTTTGTACAAGGAAATAATTATACCTGACTTCCAATCCTCCGGGACTCTACCTTCCTCCCAGGCCAATCTCCACATCTTCCACATCCATTCTACTACTATCTCTCCCCCATGCTTCAGCATTTCACCACACACTCCATCAATTCCTGGGGCTCTCCCCAATTTGACTTTCTTCATTGCTTCCACAACTACTATCCTACTGTTACTTCTTGTCTTCTCACTTCCCTCCATCTCCCAGCCATTCCCCAGCCACTTATACCCGCATTACTTCCATTCTCTTTGTTCAACAATTCCTTGAAGTGTTCTCTCCATCTGCTATTGCAAGTCCAGTGCTGAACAAATGCCTCCTCCAATCTTTTCCACGAATTCCTTGACTGAGCCAATATTTGCCACGTTTTGCCTGCAGACTTATTTATCTCATCTCTCCACCTCCTGCCCGGCCTTTTTCTGCCACGCTTACAATCTCTTGGAGTCCAGTCAGTCAGTCCCTTGCTCCATCAGTTACCCTTTATTCTTGCTACATGACCTGTCCACCTCTATTTCTGTTTTATAACTTCTGTAATGTTTTTGACTTTAGTCTGCTCTCTCACCCAAGTTTATCTGTTCCTGTCTCTTGATATTCCCAACACTGACCTTTCCATTGCTCATTGATAACGGATTAGCTGATTCTCATCGATTTTGTCAGTTTCCAGGTCTCACAGCCGTATATCATAGCTGGGATTATACATTCGTTATATACTTTTCGTTTCATAAATACCGGCAAGCTACTTTTCATGACGTCTCATTGTTTACCGGAAGCGTTACATCCAGTTGTAATGCCCCGTTTTATTTCGCCATCATGGTCTTTCATTAGTTTTAGTATTTGCCTTAAATAATTGTACTCCACAGCTTCTTCAAGAATTACTTCCCGTATTCATATGACGCGCTTTGGTGTATTTGGATTAAACATTAGCTTTACCCCGGTTCATCTTTAGCCCTACTTTGAGACTTTCTCTCTTTAGGTTATTTAACGTTTCTTGCCATGTCTGCTGTTTCTGATATATATATATATATATATATATATATATATATATATATATATATATATATATATATATATATATATATATATATAGAGAGAGAGAGAGAGAGAGAGAGAGAGAGAGAGGTGGTCATGTAGTGTGCATTTGGTGGTGTTGGCTGTTTCTTGTGTTTATGCATCACATTAAGCTACCGGACACACGTACTGTCCCTGTCAATATAAGGGAGCAGCAGCAGGATTCCTGAGTGGGGTCTCCTGTTTACCTTATACGATCCCTGACCACCCTGACCTCTCACCCCTGACCTTTGACCCCGCCTGCCGGAGGTCACGGTCCCAGCCTCCACCACCACACCACATCACACACCACACCACACCGCCAGGGCTGTCTTAAGTTGCCACCTTGTTTACTGCCCTCTGTACTGTACCTTACTTCCCATATGGCATAATGGCAGACAGTATAATAGTCATGTCGCAGTAGCTTTGTACGTGTAAAATAAAACCATAACTGCGAGAACTTTTACACACACACACACACACACACACACACACACAGATAGATAGATATAGCCTGTGTGATTATACATAAATACATGCAGTAATAGACCGGTACTTATATAAATAACGTATATTTGAATATCTGTTCCTTTGCCTGACCTTTTACCTCAACAGTAACTCACCTGAATGATTGCAGTGTACAAATAGAGAGCAGGTGCAGTGCCAGGGAGGTGTGTGTGATCGCTGTATTGTACACTACTAAGGAGAATATAGTACTGGACCTTATATCCTAGTTCCTTTGCTGTTCTTTTCACATTCACTCGAATTAATATAACTCTAACACGAGGACTTATAGTATAGTTAATTATGTTGTTTGTAGTCGTCTGTTGGCTGAATAACTCTACCTTACGTCGGATATCACCTCTCCATGTATATCTTAAGTAATACAACCACCAGTTAGACAAAAATAATACTAAGGTTATGGTGAAATCGACAGAAAAAGAAGTCAGCCAAACTGTTGAATTTCCTTTTATCTGGCACTTCAAATGTCAGTGTTAGGGAAGCGTGGCCTGCGATCTTCATACTTAACCTTTGTAACCCGTGATTTTCCCCAAGCAGTTTTTTGTGTGGCCGAATATCCATGGCAGCATTACTTATATTGGGGACATTTGTTATATTTGTCTGTTTTCATTGTTTATTATTATTATTACTATTATTATTATTATTTTGTCGAGGGTGGAGATTGGAATTAGGGTTAATCTCTCTCTCTCTCTCTCTCTCTCTCTCTCTCTCTCTCTCTCTCCTTCACACACAAACACACACACACACACACACACACACTAAAACAAACAAGTGTACAGTGATTTCTCCGCCACGTGCGATGTTCAACAGGTGCACAGTGCATACGAGACAGGAACACGGTAAACAAAATAGTGTACAGGGGGGAGAAAGTACAGGCGGGAGGGGTTGCAACTGGGCAGATGGCGTGAGTGAGAGAGAGAGAGAGAGAGAGAAAGCGAATAGTGACGTTTTGTTTTTCATTTCATAGTGCCATAATATGCCAAGTCGATGAAATGTACTATCTATCTGTCTATCTACCTATTTATCTATCTGTCAATCTATCTATCTATCTACCTACCTGCCAATCTATCTGTCTATCATTCTGTCTATCCACCCACCTCTATCAGTAGCTAAATGCCTTAATCTTATAACTGGTAGTGTCTGTGTCGCCCTGTCCCCCACCATCAGGCAGCCCTCTCTCCATCCGACGCCGCTCTCACCCACGTAATGATAGTGTGTTTAAAATGAATGGATTATCAGGGCTTACCAGTTTCTCGCCGACTCCGACCCTCTTCACGTATAAGTAAAAAGCAGGTTATAGTTGTGTTTGAACCGTGTGGGGAAGGGGAAAGGATGGACAGAGAGAGAGAGAGAGAGTCTAAAAGGGATAATAAAGGAAGAAATGAGAGTTACGAGAGAGGAAAATATTAAAATTGTTTGTAGGCAGCCAGAATTGACATTAAAAGATGACGTCACTGGGCAACTATTGTAACACCCGGCTCATCTGAACGTGAGCCCAGTGGACTGCAGACTGAAGTTGCCCTTATATCACAGCAGTCCATCATCTCGTTTTCCGGGGATAGGGAGGTGTTTGAGGGGTGTTTGTTTAACCGGGCAGATCCACCCCTCAGCCCTACCAGTGCCACCATATGAAGGCGTCCCTCTCCACCACCCTGCATAGTGCTAAAGGAGTGCTAAAGAGGGTTCCTAGCCTTTAACCCCTTCAGTACGAGAGGTCCTTCCTAATTCCAATAAAATCATCTACAGGTAATCAGTATTAAAAATAATAATTGTTCCGAAGCGATTAAGTCATCCGGTATAGGGCGTCTTGGTGGCTCGGTTGAAATGGCACTAGCTTGACGTTTGGAGGACGCGCTGGAGAGGGTTCGAGCCCCACTGACTACCGTTGAGGTTAATGGATGGACGGTGAATAGGTGATGCCTGTCCGGATCCGTCAGGTAACCAATCCTTCACCAAATCACTGATGCCATTGTTATCTCTGTTACCGTATGTGTCTTGTGTCTGTTTTATACTGCTCTTATCCTGTACGTAGAGGCGGGTTACGGTGTGTGTGTGTGTGTGTGTGTGTGTGTGTGTGTGTGTGTGTGTGTGTGTGTGTGTGTTTATAAAGAGGGGCATCTGGGAGGCTGGGTCTAAGTCTGTTTCGTGGTGCTGACGAATGGGTTGACTCATCATATTTGTCATCATCCGTAAACGATCTCTTTCTCTCTCTCTCTCTCTCTCTGGGCCAAGACTCGAAGAAGTTATTACTGAATTTCTGAATATTGTTACCTTTACCTGTTACAGTGCTTAATTATACTTCTCTACCTGTAATGAGTAACTTTATCTTCAGTGTTACTTTCTACCGTTCTTGTAAAATTTCCCTCAGGTATTCCAGCCCTGTAAAGTGTTGTTTCTAACCTGTTTCCTGAGCTGCTTATAGCTCGGGGGGTCTGGTGGGTGTGGGAGAGTATGCTGCTTTGCCATCCTCCTCTTTGCCATCCTCTTCTTTGTCATCCTCTTCTTTCCCATGGTCTTCTTTGTCATTCTCTTCTTTGTCATTCTCTTCTTTGCCCTCCTCTTTTTTGTCATCCTCTTCTTTGCTGTCCCATTCTTTGCCATCCTCTTCTTTGTCATCCTCTTCTTTGCCATCCTCTCCATTGCCATCCTCTTCTTTGCCATCCTCTCCATTGCCATCCTCTTCTTTGCCATCCTCTTCTTTGCCATCCTCTTCTTTGTCATTCTCTTCTTTGCCATCCTCTTCTTTGCCATCCTCTTCTTTGTCATTCTCTTCTTTGCCATCCTCTTCTTTGTCATTCTCTTCTTTGCCATCCTCTTCTTTGCCATCCTCTTCTTTGTCATTCTCTTCTTTGCCATCCTCTTCTTTGCCATCCTCTTCTTTGGGTTCCTGTTCTAAAGTTATCTGCGTGAAATGTAAATCTTGCTTTTGGTATAAAGAGCATGGCACCTAATAAGAAGCATAAGTTGTGTGTGTGTGTGTGTGTGTGTGTGTGTGTGTGTGTGTGTGTGTGTGTGTGTGTGTGAAGAGAGGTCCTTGGAAGCTGTGCTGTGTTTCATGTGATAATGGTACTTTCATGTGTACTCTTTGTGCTAGTGTTTTTTGTACGGTGAGACAGTACATTTGGAAAGACAGAGAGAGAGGGAGAGAGAGAGAGAGAGAGAGAGAATGGGGGGGGGGTAGTGGGATAGGACACATGAAAGTCCTATCATGACACTAAATAAAGCACGACACACAAGGGGTTGTTTACACACACATACATACATACACGCACATCTGGCTAGTTAGTAATCATGTCTGGTTTATATCCGGGAAGATGTGTGTGTGTGTGTGTGTGTGTGTGTGTGTGTGTGTGTGTGTGTGGTTGCATAATGCGTGGTTGTATAAAAGTTTTTTTTTTTTTTTACGTGTCCGACCCTGGGCAAAGGCTTTAGTGCCCATTCCCAAGTGCCAGTAGTCTTCCTTGGAGCCCAGTAGTCCTCCTACATCTCCAAATGTCACCACTTCGGCGCAAACGCCCATCATCCATGTTGAATACATGCTAGGGCTGTCTCATACAGGACTGGTGTACTGGTGTTAGCGGGGGTACTTGCATGACATGTCGGCGGGTCATCTGATAGATCAGAAAAGTCTGCATTTTATGAAATTCAAAACCTTAAACTGTTCCCTGCCCCAGCCGGGATTCGAACCTGGGCCCATTAGGACTGCAGGCCGCGTCTCTACCGATTCAGCCTAATTGAATTATATTGTTTAGCAGAGCCAAACCCCATGTTTTATTATTGAATCTTTTATATTCCAGTAATGTATTAATGCATTATTGTCTAATAACAGAATTTGATAATCTGATTGGCGAAGCAAATTGGTCATTGTTCTCACGTGACTGTTCTTCAGAAATGTGTGGAACTATACGAGGAAGTGTGTTATTACTGAAGGGTTTTTCGGGCTGATCTGTTATTTAGGAATCACCATCATTGTCAGTATCATTATGGGCAGCACCAGCATTAGATTACATCCTGTCTCTCCACTTTCTCTGGATGGGTTGGATCCAGAAAAAGAATAAGAAACACAAGTCTGTTAAACTGTTATTAGAGTGGCCAGTGAATTAGTCCACACAGCCACTCACTCCACCCCAACCTTCAACATTCACAAACTCGAGTCATATCTTACAACTGAATTCCCTCTTGGCTTTACTTGATCTTAACAGCATTTTATTTTGTGCAAGTAAGTAAATGAATAAATAAAGGAGAAAAGAAAGAACCAGAGACATGGGGTTTGCAGAATTAGCCACCTTCAGTGAAATCTGAGTTGTGCAATATCTTAAACGAAAATAATTATGTGTGTCAGAATGTAGAGCCAAAATTATCCCGTATGTCAGTATGTAAAGCACGGTGATAGATTATTTATGCATCCATCCATCCATCCATCATCTAAACTTGTGTTGTCGCATCAGCAGCGTAGGAGCTTGGGGCTAGGCAAGTTGGTTCTGACACTGAACTCGAGAGTGACCAGCGTCACACATCCGTGAGTGGCAT
Organism: Coenobita brevimanus; assembly: GCF_032717465.1. Taxonomy (NCBI): domain Eukaryota; kingdom Metazoa; phylum Arthropoda; class Malacostraca; order Decapoda; family Coenobitidae; genus Coenobita; species Coenobita brevimanus. The sequence continues at coordinate 13,483,277 of NC_137017.1, read as the reverse complement.
TACGTGAGCAAGAAACCCCAACCATCCCTTGGATATGAACCGACACAGTCTCAGTCTGGTTGGAGCGTCCTTAATTACCCACTAAACCACCAGGCGCCATATATATATATATATATATATATATATGAGAGACAGTGTGAGAGAGTTTTTTCTTTTTAAATTCGATATTGTATATGCCAAGAGCGGGATAGTCGTTAGCTACAGCGCTGTCCTGTGTAGTAATTTCTGTGAACAGTAGAATTTATACCCTCTGCCACAAAAGGATCTCCAGGAATTTGTATATCACTCAGTTATGCCCTCTTGCATCCCACACCGCCCTGCTTCATACATTCCCTCGCCTTACCTCTCCAACCCTGCTTTTGATCGTGTCCTTCCAGCCACCCCAGTCTTTTACAGTCTTGTAGTCAATCTCTCACTCTTCGTAATCCTCCATATGACCAAATCATTTCAGAATAATTTATCACTCGCCACTTCCACATCAGCCTGTATACCTCCACGTTTAAGACAGTTCGTTCATTTGGTTTATTTGTTCTCCAGTCTCCCCTCCATGACCTCCTTTGGGTTAACCCCTTAGCTGCGTGGACGCCCTTTAGATTTTGTTCTTGCCAACTACATACGATTTTTATAAACCCTGTGGGAGACATTTCGAACTGAAGCGGTTACCTGTAACGTTAATTAACCCCTCGAGAAAATCTTTTGAAATTAGAAAAAGTGGTCTGCTGTTAATTAGAAAGAAATCAACACGTCCTTGGCCAAAAGGAGTCATCTCATTGGTATG
>NC_137017.1:13449999-13479999 GCF_032717465.1 Coenobita brevimanus | reverse complement strand
GAAAATTCCATGTCAGTTTTTCATGCTGCATGGTGGTCCTTCTCACTTTTTTTTCTGTCAGTTTTAACTGGAGGGTTTGGAGGCGGGGGAAGCCTTCTTGCTTTACTATCCTTGTCCTTCAGCACGTAGAGTTAGATCTCGTAGTCATAGTATACTCTGTAACAAACAGCCTCGAAAGGACCATTAAGTTTGTTGCTGTTTGTTTTCCTTTGTATTCCCTTGTGCTTCTTTGACTGTGTATGTGGGAGTGGGAGAAAAGGTTTAGTGTGGATGTGGGTGTAGTAGAGGTGAGTGGATGGTGTTGTATAGGTGTGTAAGGGACGAGCGTGGGTGTGGATATGGATGCGTATGTAAGTGTGATAGGGAGGAGTGTGGATGTAGGTGTGTGTGTGTGTGTGAGTGTGGTAGAGAGGAGTGAGTGTGTGGCTGTGTATGTGAGTGTGGTAGAGGGACCGTGGGTATGGGTGTGGAAGGGTCGAGTGTGTAGTGTTGGTGTGGTGGGGACGACTGGATGTGGGTGTGGGTGTGTATGTGAGTGTGGTAGAGAGGAGTGTGGTGTGTAGATGTGGATATGACTGTGGGAGGGAGGAGTGTGTGTGTGTGTGTGATTGTGTATGTGAGTGTAATTGGGAGTACTGATGTGGATGTGAATATGAGTGTGGTAGGGAAGAGTATGGGTGTGGATGTGTGCTGTATATGAGTGGTAGAGGAACTATTGGTGTGGGTGTGGTACGGATGAGTAGGAGTGTGGATGTGGTAGGTAAGGGTAGGTGTGGATTTAGGTGTGGAGGAGTGTGGGTATAGAAGGGACAAGTGTGTGTGTGAGTGTGTGTGTTTTTTTGTAGTGAGAAGGACGATGGTGAGTTGAGTTATTGTTGTAAATTTGAGCCATACGGGCAGAGAGAGAGAGAGAGAGAGAGAGGAGGGAGGGAAGGAGAAAAATATTGACAGATAGCTGGAGAGATATGGTGGAGAGAGAAAAAAGAGAGAAGGGGGAGGTAGAGAGGAAGAAAAATATTTATAGATTGAGAGAGAGAGAGGGAGAGAGAGAGAGAGGAGAGAGAGAGAGAGAGAGAGAGATGAACAACCAGATTCACACACACACACACACACACCTCAGACAGGAGTGAAGAGAGACATGTTAGGCGAGGGAAGGGGAGATAAAAGTAGTGGGAGAGGGTGGAGGGGAGGAAAGAGCAAAGGATGGATGGGAGACGTGATAGAGGATGGGGAGGAGAGAAGAGGAGGGCAGGACGTGGAGAATGGGGAGGAAAGGGAAGAGGCTATAGGGAGGAGGAGGAGGAGATGGTAAAGAGAGGGAGAGTGAAAGAAAAATGAAGGATAACTGATGACAAGGGGGAAACGATGGAATATGGGGAGGGAGGTTAGAGTCGGATGAGGGAGGAGGAAGTATGAGAGAGAGGATTGGAGAAGGGAGAGGAGAGAAGCGAGGAGGGAGAGATTGTGAAGAGGGAGGGAGGAGGGACGTAGAAAAACAAGTGATGGAAGAGAGGTACTGGCAGGAAGAAAGAGAGAGAAGAGAGAGGAGGGAGAGAGAGTTCAGAGAAGGAAGAGTTATAGGAAGATAATGAACGTAAGAAGGAAGATTATGAAACAGAGAGAGAGAAAAGAAGAGGGGAGATAGGAAACGATGAGGGAGGTAGGGAAGCTAAAGGATGAGGGAAGGGGAAGTGATGGAAAAGGTAAATAAAGAATACATGCTCAAGAAGGGAGAAAGACGAGGCAGTGTTGGAGAAAAATGTAAGTAATAACAAAGAGAGAGAGAGAGAGGGAGGTTGTGATGAAGGGGGGAGAATAGAAGATGTAGGAGAATCAGGAGTGAGGCGGGGAAAATGATGAGAAAAACGTAGAGAGGACATTGATGGTGAAGGAGGGGTGTTAGAGAAGATTGAGTGAGGGAAAGGGAGGTGGGGAAAAGTGTGAGGGGGAAGAGCAGGGGAATATTTACGCCTTTAGTGACAGGAGCCGCCCCTTACTGCAGTTAGTTTCCTTTCTTGTGTTTTGGTGTAATGGATGGTGTGAGGGGAGATAATGGATGGGAGAGAGGGGAGGGAAGGGGGAAGTAAGAGAGGGGAGAGGGAGAGGGAGAGGGAAAGATGAGAGGTGAGGGAGCGAAGGGGAAACATGGGAGGGAAAAGGGGAATGTGAGAAGTGAGTTAGTGAAGGGGAAACAGGAGAGGGAAGAGGGGAAGATGAAAGGCGTGGTAGTGATGGGGAAACGGGAAATTGAAGAAGGGGAATATGAGAAGTGAGTTAGTGAAGGGGAAACAGGGGAAAGAAGAGGGGGAGATGAGAGATGAGGGAGTGAAGGGGAAATTAGAAAGGGAAATGAAAAAGAAGAAAGGAGGAAACGAAGAGAGAGAGAGAGGAAGTAGTGAGGGTAGTAAAGACAGGGTTAATGGTTACAGGTGATGGTAGCGTGTCTGTGTTTTTCTTACTTATGGTAGGTCGTAACTCTGGCTTCGTAGTTATTAAGGGGTCGTAGTGGGTGGTGTGGGTGCTTGTGATGGTAGTTGCTGTGGTTATGGTGGTAGTTGTAGGTGTGGTGGCAGTTGTGGTTGTAGTAATAGCAGTGTGCTTATTGATTGTTGTGGTGATGGGAGTACTTGTGGTTGTGGTGGTGATGGTGGTGGCTTTTGCAGTAGTGAAGTGCGGTGGTTGTGATTATGGTGATGTTCGTAGTTGTGGCTGTGGTAGTTTTGGTTGTAGTGGTAGTGATGTTGGTAATTGTGGTTGTGGTGGTAGTTATGTTTGTGGTGTTTGTAAGTGTGGAATAATTTGTATTTGCAAGTGGGGGGAGAGAGAGAGAGAGAGAGAGAGGGGGGGGGGGAAGTGCAGGTGAGTGTTTGGCCATAAATGTTTACCTGATAGATAGATAGATAGATAGATAGATAGAGAGAGAGAGAGAGAGAGAGAGAGAGAGAGAGAGAGAGAATGTGTTTACCAGAGAAAGAGAGGGGGGGAGGCCAGGTGAAGTGGGCAGTGAACAAGAGCTGAGACAGACGACAGGTGTTAGACGAGAGAGAGAGAGTTGGGATTGGATGAGATGGAAGACAGGTGTTGGACGGGAGAGAGAGTGAGAGAGAGAGAGAGAGAGAAAGAAAGAAAGAAAGTGACCCCTTTGATGACAGAACTCATTGTCACCATTACCTCAGCCTTATCACCACTTTCATCTCTCTCTCTCTCTCTCTCTCTCTCTCTCTCTCTCTGTCGTCACTATTCCTTTAACTCACATTATCACTACTTTTGCCGTCATTACTCCTCACCATCACCATTTTACCATTGTCATCATCACTTATCATCATCACAATCATTTTCACAACCTCACAATCCTTGTCACCACGTAAACCATCACCATCATTACCATCACCACCTAAATCACCACTGTCATCAGCATCACCACCTAAACCATCACCGTCTTCACCATCACCACCTAAACCATCACTGTCATCACCATCACCACCTAAACCATCACTGTCATCACCATCACCACCTAAACCATCACTGTCATCACCATCACCACCTAAACCATCACTGTCATCACCTCACCATCACCACCTAAACCATCACTGTCATCACTCACCATCACCATCGTCACCTCACCATCACCACCTAAGCCATCACTAACATCACCTCACCACCTAAACCATCACCATCGTCACCTCACTATCACTATATAAAGCACCACTATCATCACTCACCATCACCACCTAAACCATCACTGTCATCACCTCACCATCACCACCTAAACCATCACTGTCATCACCTCACCATCACCACCTAAGCCATCACTGTCATCACCTCACCATCACCGCCTAAACCATCACTATCATCACTCTTACATCACCACCTAAACCATCACTATCATCATCTCACCATCACCGCCTAAACCATCACCATCGTCACCTCACCATCACCATCTAATCCGTCACTATCATCACCCTCACATCACCACCTACACCATCACTATCATCACCCTCACATCACCACCTAAACCATCACTATCATCACCTCACCATCACCGCCTAAACCATCACCATCGTCACCTCACCATCACCATCTAAACCACCGCTATCATCACTCACCATCACCACCTAAACCATCACTATCATCACCCTCACCATTACCACCTAAACCATCACTGTCTTCACCTTCACCATCACCACCTAAGCTATTACCATAACCACCTAAACTAATCACTATCATCACAACCACCATCACCACCTAAACCATCACCAGCATCACCTCACCATCACCACCTAAATATTCACTAGCATCACACCCACCATCACAGTCATCACTCACCATCGCTACAAACATTATCATCACCCTCACCATTTCCACGTAAACCATCTCCATCGTCACCCTCACCATCACCACCTAAACACTGTCATCACACGCATCATCACTCTCATCTTCGCCAGTACGCCCCTGTGTAAGTTCCTATCTTCAGCAAAGTTGTCAGGCAGACGGCATAGCGAATCAGAATGTATGAAGTGATAGGAGACTGAAATGAGGTGAAGTGAGGGGAGGGGAGTGGTGGGAAAGGAAGGTGAGGTGAGGATTGACCTGGGGATGAGAGTTGGTGAGATGGGGTGGTGGCTGAAGTGAGGAATGAACAGGTGATGTGATATTAGAGAAAGTGAGTTGAGGGAAGAGCGAGGGAGGGGAGGCGACGCGAAGGGAGTAGCCAGGGTGAGATTAGGGCGTCTGAAGGGAGGGGAATGATGCAGTGAAAGATGACAGCATGTGAGATGAGGGGAAATAGAGCGAGGTTAGGGGTAGGAAGAGAGGAGATGAGGTGAGATGTGATGGGAGAGTGCATGAGGTGAGGGGAGAACTGAAGTGAGGTGGTTGTGAGGTGAGGAGGGAAGCGAGGGTGAGAGAGGGGAAGTGAGGGGTGAGAGCAGGTGTGAGAGGGGAGTGTTTTTAGAGGAGTGGGCTGGTGAGAGGGTAAGCTTAGCAAGATGGAGAGGGCAGCAAGTAGGAGGGGAGGGGAAGACAGGGAATGTATATGTGTTTTGCTGTGTGTGTGTGTGTGTGTGTGTGTGTGTGTGTGTGTGTGTGTGTGTGTGTGTGTGTGTTTGTGTGTAGGTATCGATGTCAGGTTAAAGATGAGAGGCAATGAAGGCTTCCATTGACCTCCTTGCTCACTGTCCCGCCACATCTCCCCCCCCCTTCTCTCTCTCCTTACCCCTCCTCTTTCCTCCCCCACATCCTTATCTCCATCAGCCTACTTATTACCCTCCCTTCCTTCCTCTCCTCTTTCCCCTCCACCATTAATCTACTTATATTACATCCTTAACTCTCTCTCTCTCTCTCTCTCTCTCTCTCTCTCTCTTCCACCAGTCTTTTCAAATGGAAGTATTTAAAATCGGCTGCGTAAGCCATAGTAAAATAAAAACGTCATCGTATTGAAAGGATTAATTGAGATTGCTGATACTTCCTTCAGTCTGTTTCTCATTTATGCTGAATAGTTTCTTTTCGTGTCAGCCAGAAAACACACACACACACACACACACACACACACACAATATTGATGATGATGGTAATAGTGGTGGTGGTGGTGGTGATGGAGTAATAAGAGAAGGAATGGGAGGGAAGTGAAGGGGTAGGGAGGAGACAGAAGGGTTGGAGGAATGGAGGCAGCAGGCGAGGAAAGGGAGGGAAAAGGGGGTCGGAGGTGTGTGGCAGGAGGTAAAGGGAAGATGAGATGGAAGACAGACAGGCAAACAGACAGACAGATGGCAGACAGGAAGAAAGTTTGTAATCGGGGAGAGGGACGGAAAAGCGAAAGGGAAAACAGAGAGAGGTGAGGCAGAGAGAAGAGGTAAATAAGTCGAGAGGAGAAAGGAGGGGAATGGAGAAAAGGGTGTTTAAGGGGGAGAAGAGGGAGAGAATTGGTAGGGTAGGAAGAGAGAGGGAGATAAAGGTGAAAGGGAAGAGTAAAAATGGGAAGAGAGAGAGAGAGAGAGAGAGGGAGAGAAACGTATCAGTCATTACCCTTTCTCATCCATTAACTCAACTCCCTTCCAACTTTTTTTTCCCTTCCACAAATCCAATGACAAACTTTTTCCTTCTCTCCCATTAAAGTCATCGAGGACAATTTTCCACGCCATAAATTGATCTTTTTTTCCCTTTCTTTTATTCCAGGTCAGATATTTGGTATTGTGAAACAGGATGGGGGAGGTGACGCGGGTGTGACGGCGTGAGTGTTTGTCTCAGATGGTTGCATGTTGACTTATTTTCTCTCTTTGTTGTTTGGGAGGACATTTTTCTTATGACTGCTTATTCTTCTATTGTCTGATTAGTATTTTTCGGTATTTAATATTCTTTTTACTGTCTCATTAATTTTTTTTAATGTTTGATATTCTATTGCTTAATTTTGGTGTGTTTCGTATTCTTCTTTTGTCTTATTAGTGTTTTTTAGTGTCAGACATTCTTATACTTTTTTATTAGTATATTCCGTTTGAGCAGTGTCACAAGGATTATATAGGAAACAGGGCGTTCTCACATAAGCTATATCCCACCCTCTTTACCTCTCGCCCTTGCCCCTCTTAGACTTCCCTCAGGACGTCGTTGAAAGAACATCACCCGAGTATAATCCTGCGACCAAGTGGGTGAGAACGGGAGACCGGAAATTGTATAATTATATCACCTGGGCCTGGTTTTATGATTGTATTGGTGTATACTGTAACATACGGCATCTGAGAGGTTGAATGTGGCTGAATGAGGATGCTTCTCTTGTTTACTGTCTGCTGTTTGGTAGTGAGACCTGGGCAGTAAAGAAGAGGATATTCGTAGCCTCAAACGTACAGAAATGACAATGATTAAGTAATGTGCAGTGCTTTCTTGAATGCAAGGCCCCAGGAGGGGAAGGGGGGGCTGTGTTTACGATGAGAGAGTTGAGAGGAAGGATGGGACTGGAGTGTTGTGATGAGTAGGGATAGACCGAGATGGCATTTGAGTGCAGAAAGTGAGAAGGGTGAACGCTGAGGATGAAGTTGCAAGAAGCAGACCGAAAAATACATGAGACGAGGTGATAGAGTGTGGCCTCAGGGATAAGAGACTAAGGGAGACTGCCAGAGATAGAGCAGCATGGAGAGCCACCATCAGGTGACCAACGCCAACGCATGCAAGTATGTTGGAGCCAACAAAAACGAAACGAGTCAAACGAACCCCGCACTAGGAGGTAACAACAGACACATTAAAGAGGTATAGAAATTATTAACCAACATGAAATATATGATTTAGCTGTGAGTCTGATTACTAAGTGGAATGGTCCTGGGTGGATATTTACTATTTTTTTTTTTTTTTTTACCAAACCACTCGAGTGTGTAGCAAGGGAACGCATGACTTCACTCACAGAAACAAAGAGTAAGGACAGAAGCCGTTTTTGCAGTTTTTCTCCCTTTTCTTGCCAGTATTTCGCCAAGTGCCTGGTGGAACAATTATAACCCTTATTCAGTTTCCCAGCGAGTCAAATTACCCTCCCTTAATGACGCCCGGCTGCCCTAATTGGAGCGGATTCCTCACACTCGTAATTGTCACGGTGAGGGGAGAGGAGGGGGAGGTGGAAGGGAGGGGAAGAGGAGGGGGAGGGAGAGGAAATAGAGGTGGAGGTAGAGGGAAGAGAGCTGGAGGGAAAGGGGGACGGGTAGAGGAAAGGGAGGAGGAGAGGGAACAGAGAGAGAAGGGAATGTTTTGGAGAGGGAATGTTTTTGTTGTGGGTCTTTGTTGACGAGGATTGGGTCCCAGGAGAGAGAGAGAAAGAGAGAGAGAGAGAGAGAGAGAGAGAGACTTTAAATACATGAAGGGTAGACTTAAGAAATTACACTCCTTTACGTAATTGGAGAGAACTTGTAGCTGTGGCCAGAGGAGAGACGAGGGAAGGAAAAAGTGAGGAGGGAGAGAGGTGGAGGAAAGATTTAGTGAAGTGGAGGGAGAGAAGGAAGAAAAAAGAAGAAATCTGAGAGAGAGAGGGGGGAAATTTAGTGAGGTGGAGGAAGAGAAGGGAAAAAAAGGTAGATATGAGAGAGAGAGAGACAGACAGACAGACAGAGAAAGAGAGAGAGAGAGACAGAGAAAGAGAGAGACAGAAAGAGAGAGAGAGAGAGAGAGAGAGAGAGAGAGAGAGAGAGAGAGAGACAGACAGACAGAGAAAGAGAGAGAGAGAGAGAGACAGACAGAGAAAGAGAGAGAGAGACAGACAGACAGACAGAGAAAGAGAGACAGAGACAGAGAGAGAGAGGGAGAGAGAGAGCAATAATAACTTCACTCAACCTTGCATTCGTTATAACCTCACTATTTTCACTTTACGCTCCACGAACCCTCCCTTTTTCTCTTTCATCATCATCATCATCATCATCAGAGTAGTCGTCGTCATCATAGTTATCATCATCATCATCATCATCACCATCATAGTTGCCATCATTGTTTTGACACAATTTGCAGTTTATTTTATGGTTATTTTTCTCAGTATTTTTCTCATACTTTCAAATGTACTTTTGAAAAACGTTTGTGCGATTTATTTTCACGTTTTTTTTTTTTCTCCTACACCTTTGTTTGGACAAGCTTTTTTTTTTTTTCTTTTGTGATTTTCTGTGTTTATCCTCAAAATAGCTGCCTGTTTTTTAATTCACGTACGCACACACACGCATTTACATTCTCTCTCTCTCTCTCTCTCTTTCTCGTGCGAATTGCGAAACTGCGCAGGATGAGGCGATAATGATATTCCTTTGGCCCTGCGGTCAGTGGAGAGAGAGAGAGAGAGAGAGAGAATATTATGGTGGAAGAAGTGTATGGGAAACAAGTTAAAATAGACGGCAGAGATGGAGGGAAATGAGAAGAGAGAGGTGGATAGAGGAAGAGTGAGAAAGAGAGAAGATGGATGGAGGGATAGAGAGGGATGGGTAGATAGATGGGGAGAAAAAGAGATGGATAGAAGGAGGGAGTGGAAATAGATGAAGGGAGAGAGAGAGAGAGAGAGAGAAGATGGAGGGAAGGAGAGACAGGTAAGATGGAGAGGAAGGTTTTGTGTGTAATGGTTGGAGGCTTACGTAAGGGTGGGACTGATGTGCACCCTTCTTAACCTCCTCTGCTCTCCTCCCTTCCCTCCATCCTTCTCTACTTTCCTTCCCTCCCTCCCTCCCTTCCTTCCGTCCATCCTTTTCTCCCTTCCTTTTCCCCATCCTTCTCTCTTCTCTTTCCTTCCACCCCTCCCTCCCTTCCTTCCCTCCATCCCTCTCTCCCTTTCTTCCTTCCATCCCTCTCCATTCCCTCCATCCCTTTCTCCTCTTCCCCTTCATTCCCTCCACCCCTCTCTCCCTTCCTTCCTTCCATTCCTCTTCCTCACCCATCCCTTTATTCCCCCCTACCTCTCCTCTTCCCTCCCCCTTCCATTCCTCTCTCTCACCCTTTCATTTTTTCTTCCCTCCCTCCCCTCCCTCTCCCCTTCCCTCCATCCCCCCTTCCCTATATCCCCCCATTCTCCCTATCCCATCCTTCCTCCATCCCCTCTTCCCTCCGACTCAGCCTCCCTCCTTTTCCTCCATTTATCCCATCCCTCCCTCCAGCCCTCCCATCGCCCCTTCCCTCTAGTCTATCACTTCCACCCTCTCTCCTTCAAACCTTTCCTACCTACCTGGGTGTGTCCCACCCTTCCTTATTGCTTACCTTCTGCCTCCCTGCCACGTTCCTTGTTTGTGATTATCTGTTTATCTATCTAACCATCAACCTACCTCTCGCGATCCTGTCTTCCATATATATATATATATATATATATATATATATATATATCTGTCTGGTTATATGTGCCTACTTACCACTTTCCGCCCTTCTGCCTACCCACCTGTCTATCCGTCTGTCAGTCTGTCTGCAAATATGTCGATCTCTCTGTCTGCGTATCTATATCAGTCTGTTGGTACGGACCGTGCAGGAAGATTTTTTACTCTAATCAAGGTCCAGAGAATACCATAGCGCGTCCATATGTGTGCTGGAACAAATGCTGGCAACGTGTAAACAACACAATGACGACCAAGACGCAAACATTCTGAGAACAGCAGCGTCCAGTTCATGTTGGCAACATCATGATGAAGTCTCAGCTGCCTCGTATGGACACACTTATCCCATTACCTCTGCTGGCAGCAGGTTTGAAGCTGCACTGTAACATGTTCGCATATATCTGTCCAAATACTGTTGCACACATGTATCCAAACATACTGCCAGCTTAATTGTCAACATGTTCGAGTACACATGTGGACTCGCATTAAGGGTCAAATCAGTGACAGTGATACTTAAACAACTAAATCTTACTTCACTTACAAAACCTCTACAATCACAGGAATTGATTCTTGTATATGATAAACTGGTGCACAGCGGTACATTACTAAACCAATTGGAATTACTGACGGACATACTCAAACAAAATCAGTTAGACACATCAGCTAATAGAGTACTAAATGGGAACACTCACAGTACTAAGTTGCAATGTACAAGTTATATACAAATTTTTAGCTTACGACTTTGTGTCTTGGAGTACTTCATACACTATATCATTAAACTGAGAGAGGGACGTGGAGGAGGCTGGAGTCGAGAAAGGAGTGCTCTTCCACCTCTGCACACCCTTCATATTTCCCAGTAGCCGCGCCTCTTATTCTTCCACAACCCCATCTGAACAGCAGCATTATATCTGTTTAGTTACACCAGGTTGCTTGTTTAGGGTTGGCTGCTGCATTCTCTGGGGACGATCCTCATCACGTGGGTTCAGCTCCGCCTGCTTTCTCTCCTTGTAATTCGGCATATTTGAACCTTATCACTGATGATACGTTGTGCTTCAGAGTGGGTCGCGGCTGAGTCAGTAGTGATGGTAACTTGAGTCAGGTTCAGCCGAGATAGGAGGACATCACACGGTCACCTCACACGGTCAAACCCCAGATTAGTAGCAGGGCAGGGAGCAGCATCAATGTCTTTATCTGTCTTTTTGTTTGTAACTGTCTGTCTATCTATCTGTTTGTCCATCTGTCTTTTTATCTATCAGTCAGTCTGTCTACCTGTCAACCTACCTACCTACATACCCACCTACCTTCCAGCCTACCTCTTTTTTCTGTTTCGTTTTTCCCTCACCGTGTTCTTTCATCTCCTCTTCCATCCCTTCCCTCCCATCCACTTTCTGTTCCTTTCCCTCATCCTCTATCATCGTTCATCCTCACTCTCCTCTCCTCATTCTGTCTCCTCCCTTTTAACCTCCTCATGCCCTCCCCCTTCCCTACCTAGTAATTGTTAAATAAATGCTCCCCCCCCCTCTCTCTCTCTCTTTATTTATTAACGTATTTTTCTCATTCTCCTCCTCCCCCTCTCCCACAATACCCAGTAACTCCAACAATCGGTCCCTTAGTCATAGATAACGGAGAGCACACTGGTGATGAAACTATTATGGCGAAAATTCTTAATACTTTCTTTGCGTCAGTATTTACAACAGAAAATATACATACGATTCCTATTGTTTCCCCCATTCCTATAGAAGAGGGCAACATAATCACTGACATTACACTTAGTGATCGCGACGTGCTGCTTGCAATAAACAAATTAAAAGTGAATAAAACACCAGGACCGGACAAAATATCTCTACGTTTATTGAAGGAACTACAGCTTGAAATATCAAAGCCTTTATCTGAACTTTTTAACTTATCACTTAAGAGCAGTAAGGTGCCACATGAATGGAAGCTTGCTGATGTAACCCCAATATTCAAAAAAGGCAACAGAGCCCAGCCAGAAAACTACCGGCCAATTAGTTTAACATCGGTGGTTTGCAAATTGCTTGAAACTATTATCAGTGACAAGTTTGTGAAACACTTAGAAACAAACAATCTCATAAAAGATTTGCAACATGGTTTTCGTAATAATCGCTTTTGCCTCACGAATCTGCTGGACTTTTTCAATGACGTACGAAACACGTTCGATGAAACTAAATCTGTTGGTGTGGTCTACCTCAATTTTCAAAAGGCTTTCGATAAAGTTCCACACAAAAGACTCCTTCATTAGCTAAAGGCACATGGTTTCAGCAGCAGTATTCTTGGGTGGGTAGAAGATTGGCTCACTGGACGAAACCAAAGAGTTGTAATAAATGGAAAAGAGTCAGACTAGATAAACTTTACAAGTGGAGTGCCACAGGGTTCAGTGTTAGGTCCTATTCTTTTCTTAATATATGTAAATGATACTGATAATGGATTGTGTTGTATGATTTCAAAATTTGCTGATGATACTAAATAAGTAACAGAGCAGATACAGCACTGCAAAGACAGGCAATTCAGAGAGATCTTGATCAACTGTTTAACTGGGCCCAAGTCTGGCAAATGAATTTCAATATTAATAAATGCAAAGTGTTAAACATAGGCAGTAAAAATGTAAGAGCAAGTTATAGCATGAATAATGTCCAACTTGATAGAGTAAACCATGAAAAGACCTAGGAGTTATAATAACAAACGATTTGAAACCAAGCAAATAATGTACAGAAGCTGTGAAAAAAGCCAATAAATTGATTGGATTCATAGGCAGAGGATTTGAATATAAATCCGATAATATTGTCCTCACTTTGTACTGTATAATTCCTTAGTACTGTCGCACTTGGAGTATTGTGTTCAGTTTTGTTCACTGTATTATTAAAAGGATATGGAAAATCTTGAAAGAGTGCAGTGAAGGATGACAAAGATGATACCTAGATTGAGAAATAAACCGTACGAGGAACGTTTAGAAGCCCTGAATCTCTTTACCCTAACTAAACGAAGGATACGAGGAGATTTAATTCAAGTATTCAAAATATTCAAAGGACATGATAACATGGCTGTTGATAAATACTTCACAGTTGATCACTTGAATTATACTAGAGGCAATGGGCATAAAATAATTGGCAAACGATTCCAGTTGCATGAAGCTAAGCATTTCTTCATCAGTAGAGTTGTAAATATATGGAATAAATTGCCCTCCAATGTAATAAATTGTAACACAGTACAAACCTTTAAAGTTCGCGTGGATAAGTATTTGGCATCCAACCCCCAGCTTAATATGTTTACTCCTGAATAAAACACTTGTGTATTTATAATTTTTTATTTTATTTTATTTTATTTTTTTAAAGCCTGGATCAATTTATTAAATGCAAATATAGTATATGCACAGACTACGATATGCACAGATAGCACTGAGTTAATGGTCACTACTCATACTTTTGACCTGTGATGGGCTGTGGATCACTAAAGGTCCCTGTTAAGTGGCCACCATCGGGATTTTTTTTTAAATGTACCAGGGGTCACTGCTTCAGGAGGTGACTTGTGTGCTTGTCCCGCATGGGAAAGTTTCTAGTCTCAGTGGAATGAACAGAACTGGGGCCTGATTGACTGCTGCCTACCTTAATAGCGCCAGGCAAGGCTGCCGCACCGCCCCTGAACACCCACACTGTGCACTGTGCAATTTCCACACTGTGTCCGCAGACGCCCCGTTAACTCAATGTACCCGTATATTGTGTCATGCATGAGTTATCTATTTATTCGATTATTCAGTTTACTTTACTACTTTCTCATTCTGGTTATTCATACTGGTAGCATATAGATAATGTATTATTTCTATATAGCTTTTCCTTTTCAGTCTTTCCTATGAAATTTCCATGTCAGTTTTTCCATGCTGCATGGTGGTTTTTCTCACTTTTTCTTGCCAGTTTTAACTGGAAGGTTTGGAGGCGGGGGGAGCCTTCTTGCTTTACTATCCTTATCCTTCAGCACGTAGAGTTAGATCTCGTAGTCATAGTCTACTCTGTAACAAACAGCCTCGAAAGGACCATAAGGTCTGTTGCTGTTTGCTTTCCTTTGTACTCCTTTGTACTCCTACCACCTTTCCCCATCCCCACATCTACCCACTTCCCCTTCTACCCCTCCACCCCCTCTCTGTACCATATCTCTTTCGTCTGTGACTTCATATCACCTTCCATCCATCCCTCCACCTCCCATCTCTCTCTCTCTCTCTCTCTCTCTCTCTCTCTCTCTCTCTCTCTCTCTCTCTCTCTCTCTCTCTCTCTCTCTCTCTCTCTCTAACTTTCTCTTGTCTTTATATCCTTTCATAGTTTCATCCCTCACTTTCTTCCAACCTCCCTCCTTCATTTTCATCGCCTGTCTCCCCCTCCTCCCTTCTTCACGTGTAACCTCTCACCTCTTCTTCCCTCCCCCCCATCCTTCTCTACCCTTTTCCTACCTGTCTTTCCTTCCCTCCCCCTCCTGCTCATCCTTCATGCCTCATTTTTCTTACTTTAATTTTTGTCTACCATCTCTCCCTCCCTCCCTTCTCACCTGAACCTCTCCGTCTTCTTCCCTTCCACCTCCTCCTCCCTTCCTCTAAAGTCTTCCTTTTTATCCCTAATATGATCATCATTTCTTGTCGTTCCCTTCCTCCTTCTATCCCTCCATTCGTCCTTCCTTTCCTCCCTTCGTCCTTTTCCTACCTCCCTCGTTTCCTTCCTCCCTCACCTTTAGCCTCTTGTTCCCTTCCACCTCTTCTTCGCCTCCACCCCTCCTTCCCTATGAAAATTCCATGTCAGCTTTTACATGCTGCGTGGTGATCCCTTTCGCTTTTTTCCTACCGGCTTCGACTGGAGGTTGTGGTGAGTGGTTGGGGGGGGAAACCTTTTTGCTTTACTATCCTTACCTTCAACTTGTAGAAATAGAAATCATAGTGATAATCTCTGTAACAAGCAGCCTCGAAAGGACCATTAGGACTGTTACTGTTTGCATTCCTTTGTACTCCTTTGCACTTTGTACCTCTCCTTCCCTCCCACTTCACCTTCCCTCTCTCCTCTTCTCCTGCTCACCTCTCCATCCCTACTACATCCCTCCCACCTCTCCTTTCCTCTCTTTTTTCCTACTTCAGCTTCGTCGTCTGTCCCTCCATTCCTCCTCTTTCCTCCCTTCTCTTCTTCCCATCTCCTTCCTTCTCACCTCTAACCTCACCTTGCCCTCCGTCCCTCCCCTCCCCCTTCATACCTCATCTCGCCACACTTCGACCTCTCTTTCCTGCCCATTACCTCTCCTTCACTCCTTCCTCATCTTCCCTCGCCTTCATTCCTTTCCATCCATTTTCGCTTTTCATCATTCGTTTCACTTATATTTTCTCCCTGCTGTATTCATATCCCTTCATTTTTTCTCGTTCGTTATTTCCTTTCATCCTTTCTTTCCTTTATTTCTTTCCTTTCGTTCTCTCTGATTTAGTCCTTTCATACTCTCTCTCTTCTTCTCTGCTGTCATTTCCTTTTCTCCGTAACTCCTCGTACTTCACACTTTTCTTCCTCACTCCTTCCCTTCTCTCCCTACTCCTTCCCTTCTTTCTCTACTCCTTCCCTTCTCTCTCTACTCCTTCCGTTCTCTTTCTCTACTCCTTTCCCTCTCTCTCTCTGCTCCTTCCCTTCTCTCTCTCTACTCCTTCCCTTCTCTCTCTCTACTCCTTCCCTTCTCTCTCTGCTCCTTTCCTTCTCTCTCTACTGCTTCCCTTTTCTCTCAACTCCTTCCCTTCTCTCTCTCCGCCTTCCCTTCTCTCACTACTCCTTTTCATCTCTCTCTACTTCTTTCTTTCTCTCTCTGCGCCTTCCCTTCTCTCTCTACTCCTTCCCTTCTCTCTCTCTGCGCCTTCCCTTCTCTCTCTACTCCTTCCCTTCTCTCTCTGCGCCTTCCCTTCTCTCTCTACTCCTTCCCATCTCTCCCTACTCCTTTCCTTCTCCCCCTTCTCCGTTCCCTCCTTCCCTGCCGACTCCTTTGCATTCCTTTCCTCTTCCTTACTCATTTTCATTCCTCTTTTCTCCGTCGTTTACTCCTTTCCTTTTCTCTCCTTCCGTCCATTCCTTTTCTTACCATCACTCACTACCTTTCCTGTTTGAGGCTCCACCGTTCTTTACTGTCCCTTTCCGTCTCTCCCTTTCTCATTTTCCCTCTCCTTCCTTTCCCTCCCCTCCCTATCCACCTTCATTTTTCCCTCCGCTTACTTTTCCTCTCCCCCTCTCTTTGCCCATTTTCTTTCTCCTCCCAACTTTTCTTCCCCTCCCCCTTCTCTTCTCCCTCATTCTCCTCCATTTTCCTTCATCCCCTTACTCCTCCTCCTCCTCCTCCTCCTCCTCGTTCTCCTCCATTTTCCCTCCTTCCTCCTCCTCCTGTCGCCTGGAGGATACGACGCACACGAGGTCTTGGGTTACTTAGCTCCTCCATACCTCCTCCACACACTCCTCCACATTTTCTTCCACACACACTCTTCCACACACTCTTTCCTTCTCTTCCACTTTCCTT
The DNA here is from genome assembly GCF_032717465.1 of Coenobita brevimanus. Lineage (NCBI taxonomy): Eukaryota > Metazoa > Arthropoda > Malacostraca > Decapoda > Coenobitidae > Coenobita > Coenobita brevimanus. Next base: position 13,463,665 of record NC_137017.1, on the reverse strand, counting down.
CCCCCTTAGTGTCATTCTTCCTTCCATCCTTCATTTCCTTTTGTATTTTTTTTTTTATTTTCCTTCATATACCTTATTTGTTGTCCTCCCCCGTGTCCTTCCTTCTTTTTCCCCACACCCACACTAACACTAACTCTGGTTCTTCCACCCATCCACCTACTTATCCACCCTCTCCTGCCCTCCCAACCATTGCTTTAATCCTCTTCTTCATCTCTCTTCCACCCACCTGCTCCACCCGCCACCCCACTCACACTATCGCCTCCTTCCACTCCACTTGCCCGTCAGCCTAACCCAAACATCCACCCATCCACTATTCAGCCATCAATCCCCTCACACTTCACCTACTCTCCACTTCCAACCGTTTTCCATTTGCACGCACTCCCCTGCTATCCCCCCCCCCCATCTCTTACCTTTTCCCTCTCCTAGTCAGTCTCTCATGTTCTCACTCACTCACCCACTCTCTCATACTAAACGACTTTTATCTCTCCTGTAGAAATTCACACACACACACACACACACACACACACACACACACACACACACACACACACACACACACACACACACACACACACACACACACACACACACACACACACACACACACACACACACACACACACACACACACACACACACACACACACACACACACACACACACACACACACACACACACACACACACACACACACACACACACACACACACACACACACACACACACACACACACACACACACACACACACACACACACACACACACACACACACACACACACACACACACACACACACACACACACACACACACACACACACACACACACACACACACACACACACACACACACACACACACACACACACACACACACACACACACACACACACACACACACACACACACACACACACACACACACACACACACACACACACACACACACACACACACACACACACACACACACACACACACACACACACACACACACACACACACACACACACACACACACACACACACACACACACACACACACACACACACACACACACACACACACACACACACACACACACACACTCTTTCCTGGTACTCATGCACCTAACCATCCCCCCCTCTTCAATATGTACCGTACCCTGGCGCCACTTTCACATCATCTTACCGATCCTCCTAACCTACCCCCACCCATCCCCACTTACTCACTACGTCGCCTCATCATTCCTTCATCATCCCCATCCTTTCCTCACCCTCCACCCTCACATTTCTAACCTCTCCCCATCTCTTCAAACATTACTATCCTCATCCATCCTTCCACTTCCTCCCAACGTGTACTTTTTGTCCCTTCCCACTTTACACACACACTTTCCTCCTCCCATCCTCCCATCTCCCCCCCGCTTCTCTTTCACACTCATAACTCTTTCTTATCCTCCCTCATTCCTTCCTCGCGTGTTCCTAATCCCTCCCCATCCTTCTTCTCCCGCTTAACACACAGCTCTTCCCCGATCTTCCCCTCTCCATTCCCATTCCCGGCACTACGTCACATACTCCTAATTCCTCTTCATCCTTCCCTCACCTTTGCGCTTCTTCCCCCCTTTCTTGTCCCTCTTCCTCTACCTCCCCTCACCTTCCTCTCCCTTCCTTCACCTCCCTTCCCCCTTCCTTCACCTCCCTTCCCCCTTCCTTCACCTCCCTTCCCCCTTCCCCACAACCCCCTCCCTCACCTAACCACGTTCCTCTCCTAATGAAACTCCCACCAAACCTGTCCCCTCCACTTTACCACCTTCCTGCCCACCCACCTATCCACGTTTACTCTTCCATCCACCTCTTTCTTCCATCCACCTGTTCCACTTAGCATCCATTGTACCACTTAACATCCTTTCGGGAAGGTGACGTCTTCATTCTTGCCACTTCCAAGCGATTTTATTTATTTCAGAGGAGGCCGTTGGTGAAGGAGTTAATGAAGGCTATATCTTATCTCTCCATTAAAAAAAAAAGAGCAAAGCAAAATTATGTGGCATTTGCAATAATACAGTGAAAAAGACTTCATCGTGTTGAAAGGATTAATTTTGTTGACTCATCCTCCCATCACCACCCAGCCCACCTCTCCACCATCCCCTCCTCCCTCGCCATCTCCACGTCACCACCATCCCTATCTGCTTGCCACCTCCACCTCTACCTCACCACCATCCCCTCCTTAACATCACCATCCCCGTCTCCACTTCTCCACCATCCCTTGCCACCTCCACGTCACCACCATCCCCTCCTTGACATCACCATCCCCTCCTCAACATCATCCCCTTCTCCTTGCCACCTCCACCTCACCACCATCCCCTTCTCCATATTTGCACCATCCCCTTCTCCCTCGCCACCTCCACCTCTCCACCATCATCTCACCCACCCTCACCATCCCCACCCAAGCCATCGACAACGACCACTTCAACTACATCACTCCATTCACACCAGACCTTACTTTACACCACACCATCCCATCCACCTGTCCTTCTTGTTCTGTTCATTCTGTTTGACTCCCTGATGTGCCAAACCAACTACCCAATACCCACGTACAACCCATCAGCCCACCAGCATTCATAACCACTTTTGTCCGAAACTCCATACTTTATTATACAGGGTGGCCCATATATAACGCTCCTCTTGCACTCTACTGGGCGATTTCTCTTGTGTTGCTGGGACGGATCAGTCACAGTTATCAGTATTTATCCCGCATCATTTGCTTACTTCCTACTCCAACTACCATACCTATACCCACACCTGCAGACTGAGCCTTGAACACATTTTACGAGTTTCTAGTGCCGCGCTGTTTACGGACTACCCTGTATTTTTGCTATTTTCTGGTGATTGTGTTTAACTTGGACATTTTTCGAACTAGAGGGGCTCTGAGGATGAATGTAATAGTTTTTTAGAAGCAGTAGATTACAAATATCATCGTAGTGGAGGGGCTAACCACTTTCCCACATACATCATCATCCATCCACCCTGTCCTCTAGTCCCTAATCCACCCAGCTCCACCTTTCCACCCACCCACCCATTTGTCCACCCTCACATATCCCCCTCCCTCACACGTATCTGCATCTTCACCCTTTACCTTCCCTCACACCCACCTGTCTACCCATTGACCTATCCACCCACCTACCTACTTACCCACCCACTTACCGGCCTACCTACCTACCTCGTCATACCCACCCTCATATTATATTTTCCCTCCTGTAGTCACCACACACGGCTCTTCTATACAGGGTGGAATCAAAGGCGTTTCCTCTTAACTCGCCTTTTTCTCACTGCCTTCCTTCAGCCTATCTCCTCGCCACAGTGTTGCATCCATTTTCCAATCGCCTTTATCACTACTTCAATGATCACTGTAGTTTTGAATTCTGGCCTCGTTCCCGGTCCATTGCAGAGGGCACGCAGCACAGGTCTAGCTACACACACACACACACACACACACACACAAACACACACACACACACACACACACACACACACACACACACACACACACACACACACACACACACAGTCTATCCAGTTCTCAAATGCAGCTGTAGTCGACTCTGGAATTCCCGTCATCATCAGCCAGTCTTTCCCACTGCCGAGAACAGATGCAGTGAGTCCTGACATCGCCAAATATCCAGATCTTGACTTTTGGATTTTTTTGGTTCAGTTTTCTTTAGGAGGGACAGATTTTGGAGGCTGTTAGATTTGGTTCTTTCTTTTTTTGGCTTAAAGAAAACCCTTCCCTCCCACTCCAACCTCTGTCTCACTCACACCACTCACTCCAGCCCCCCTCCCCTCCCTCACTCCCTCCCTTCCACCCACGCCCACCCTGACACCCACCCCCGGCTAGACATGTGGAGGGGTGGGGGTGGGGGTGTGGTGGCTGGTGGTGGGTGTGTTGCCAGGCGCGTGGGTTCGACCCCCCGGGCACCACACCACCACCACCACCACACTTCGCCACACCACCACACCACATTCCTTTCTTCTCTCCTCTCTCCTTCCTTCTTTCCATTCCTCTGCTCGTTGCTTCTCTCCGTCTTTTCTCTCTTTCCTTCCCTTCCGTCTTCTCATCCCTTCCTTCTCTCCTTCCCTGTACTAGTTGCATGTCTCCCTCTCTCCTCTCTTCTCTTCTTCCCTCCTCTCTTCTCTTTCTCCTCCAGCCTTCATGCTGTCTCATCGCCCTTCTTTGCACCACCACACCACACCACACCCAACACAGCACCACACCCAACACAGCACCACACCACACCACACCCAACACAGCACCACACCACACCACACCCAACACAGCACCACTCCACACCACACCCAACACAGCACCACTCCACACCACACCCAACACAGCACCACACCCAACACAGCACCACTCCACACCACACCCAACACAGCACCACACCACACCACACCCAACACAGCACCACACCCAACACAGCACCACACCCAACACAGCACCACACCCAACACAGCACCACACCACACCACACCCAACACAGCACCACACCACACATCACATCACACCACACCACACCACATCACACCACACCACACCACACCACACCAGCCTTAACCATGACATTCCCTCCTTTCCACTCCCATCCTCTTCTCTTTCCCTCCAACCTCTGATCGTTATCCTTTTCCCCTCCCTCCTGCTCTCACCCTTCTTCCCTCCCTCCTGTCTCCCTCCTTCCCTTCCTCCTGCTCTCACCCTTCTTCCTTTCCTCCTGTCTCCCTCCTTCCCTCCCTCCTGTCTCCCTCCTTCCCTCCCACTCACATACCTTCAGTTGCTCATCGTGTTTGCTTCTCTCATTCCTTCTTTCCTCTGATTCCCCCCCCCCTCTCTCTCTCTCTCTCTCTCTCTCTCTCTCTCTCTCTCTCTCTCCTTCCCTCCCCATCTTCTTTTCGTCTGCTTGTCTCTCCTTGTCATTCTCTCATAGATTAGATACCACAGTCAGATCCTTCCCACCAAGAGATAAACAGCCTCGTAAGGACTAATAGCTTTGTTGTTGTTGTTGTTTGCCTCCTTTGTACCACACTCGCCTCCCTCCCTCCCTCTCTCTCCCTCTCTCTCTTCTTCCCTCCCCTTCCCTCTCCCTCCCTACCCAGTTCTCTCCCTCTTAATATTATTCCTCCCTCCCTCCCTTCTTCATTGCCTTTCCCATCCCCTCCCCTAACCTCCCCCTCCCTTCCTGTCCCCATCCTCCTCCTCCTCCTCGTCCTCCTCCTCCACACATGACTCCTCAACTCTTCCTTTTCACTCCGTTTTTTACACCTTGTCCCACTTTTCGCCTTCCTCCTGTCTGCTTTCCCTCTCTTCTCTTCTCCCGAATCAATCTCTTCCTTCTTTCTCTTTTCCTCTCTTTCTTTCACCTTATTTTACTTCTCTGCTCTCATTCTCCTTTTCTCTTTAGCCTCCTTCTCTTCTTTCCCGCCTCCATCTCTTCTGGTCTCTCCTTTGTTTTTCTCTTCTTCCTTTCTTCCTTCTTTCTTCCTCCTCTCTTCCCTTCTCCTTCCCAGCTTTTCCTGTCTTTCCTTTTTTTTTTCACTTCTGCTTTCTCTCCTTTGTTTTATCACCTTTTTTTTTTCTTCCTTCTTGATTTCTCCTTTGCCCCTTTTTCTTATCAGGTTTCTCTCTCTCTCTCTCTCTCTCTCTCTCTCTCTCTCTCTCTCTCTCTCTCTCTCTCTCTCTCATTTATAGCTAATATACTTCTCCCCTCCCCTCCTGCCTGCCTCATAATATCCTCCCCTTTCCCCATTCCTTCCCCCTTTCCCTCCTTCGCACCCTCCCTTCTTCTCTCTCTCTCACACCCTACCTTCTTTTCTCCCTCCCTCTCTCCCATTCACCCTCTTCTCCCTCCCTCTGTCCCGCCCTCCTGTTCCCCCCTTTTATCACTCCTTGCTTACTTTCCTCCCTCTTTTCCACTCTCCCTCCCGTCATCCTCCCTCCCTCCCGTCATCCTCCCTCCCTCTCTCCTTCTCTCCCTCCCTTCCTCCCTCCCTCCTGCCTTTCTCCGACCTGCCATACCGAGTGATAAAGAGATAGAGAGGGAACATGACACTGCTTTCTGCCTCCCTCCCTCCCCTTTCCATTTTTCTCTACCCTACTCCCTCCCTCTCTCCCTCTCATCCTTCCATCCTACTTTTATTCCCTCCCTCTTTGCTTTCTTTCCTTGTTGCCTCCCTGTCTTTTGTCTTTCTTATAATTTTCTCACGACCTACCTCTCCTCCCTCCTTTCTTAACCCTTCTCCCTACATCTTTCTCGACACTTCTCCCTCCCTTGTATCTTTCCATCCTCTTTCCCTCCTGCCTTCTTCTGCCATCCTCACCTCCCATTCCTCTCAGCCCTCTTTCTATTCCTCTCTGCATCCCTCTTTCCTTTGTTCTCTCTCGACTTCCCACCCCCCTCCCTCTCTCCCCTCCCTTGCCAATCTCTCTCCTGTCTTCCCTATCTCTACCTCCCTCCCGTACCTCTCACTTCTCTCCCTTCTCAGCCTCCCTCCTACCCTTCCATCCAGCCATTCTATCCTCACTCCTTCTCTCCCTTTCCTCTATCTCCTCTCCCTTTCTTTCTCACTCCCTGCCCGTGTTCTCCCTCGCATCATACTTTCCTCTCCATCGTCCCCTCTCTCCCTCCCATTTCTCCTGTACAGCTGCGGTCAGAAATTCCTTTACACGGTATCACAACTGCGTCTTGACTTAATATTCAGGGGGGTTTGGAGGGTTAGAGTCATGCATGTCTAGTTGAGATCCAAGACATGTATCGATAGTTTTTTGACTGTACACATTCCTCCCTCCCTCCCTGCGTTCCTGCCTGCCTGCTTGCTTGCCTGAGAGAGAGAGAGAGAGAGAGAGAGAGAGAGAGAGAGAGAGAGAGAGAGAGAATAAAACTGCCCCCCAACTCCTCCTCATCACCCCAATCATCAGTCCCCCATTACAGATACTGCCAAGGGTAATAGCGTTAACCTCTGCTGACCCTGGGAGGCGAGGTCAGCAGAGGGAGGTCAGGTGGCTGCGTGTGGAGCTGACCTGACCCTGGCTCTCACGAACGGAGGGGAGGGGGTAGAGGAGGTGGGGGGTAAGGGGCCAGGGGGTGAGGGGCGGTGTAATAATGTCAAGCAGGGACTTAATTGCATTGCTTCTCTCTCTCTCTCTCTCTCTCTCTCTCTCTCTCTCTCTCTCTCTCTCTCTCTCTCTCTCTCTCTCTCTCGTATGGTACAGGAATTACTTAATATCGTTACTTTCAACACGTGTTCAGTATTTCGCAACTTTTCAGACGAGGATGCATTTAGCTTTTTCAGAGTACACAATCAGATTAATCCTACTTTTGGATTCATGTGCTGTTGTTGTTGTTGTTTTTGTTGTTGTTGTTGCATTGTCCGTTTCAGAATGAAGCATCTGAGAATGCGCTGTAAATTTAATGCTGAGTAGATAGTGAGTGTAAACGCTGACCATGTGATCTGATAAGAGTGGTATGCAGACAGGCAACGAGGGCACACACACACACACACACACACACACACACACACACACACACACACACACACACACACACACACAGACCTGGCTCTCTCTGTCATGTGAAGTCAGTCAGGTAGGTGGTGGTTGTATATAGTGGACTGTATACCCTTTCCGGGGACCTCAACCCATTTGCAACGATTTATTTTTTTTATTTTTATTTTTTCAGAGAGGTAATTTTACTGACCATATGAAAATCATGGTCTAAAATAAATGTCATGAATCAAAGGTTAAGCCGAATGGAGTAAAAATAAGTTACTCCAAACGTGCGGTTGTCCCCCATTTCGGAAGCATTCTAATTATTTCTCTCACTAGCCAGTTATTTCAATTTAGATGAGACCATGTAGTGAAGACATCAGAAAAAAAATCACATTACCTTCGATTGGGTGAGGACGTGTGTGCTCAGCAGGGGGGTCACGTCTTGAAGTGGAGGCAATCAGTCGTTGTCAGTAAGACTGTGCTATTTCCATGGACACGAGTATTTGACATCCCTGCTTGTTGTCAGTATGGTTGACGTGTGTAGACAATAAGAGTGATCTGTACGTCTGCGATGGATTAGTTAACCCCATATTCGTGCTGCCGCCAGGGGCCTCGTTTTGTCTGCAATTGTAGGCGAGAGACAGTCGGCATCATACTACTTTGTGCGCACCGCAGGGAAGGATGGGGAGGGGGGGGGTCCGGGGGTGCGTATCCCCCGGCCATCGGCGGAGCATTTTTGTAATGTGAAGGTAAAAGTATGTACAATAGAAGCACAACATTCTATTGTAGAAGGGTCTAGAGGAAAGACATCTTTTAATCATTGTTTGCCATTATGTGGGAAATTTACATCAATATTGGGTATTACAAAAAACACACACACACAGTACAGGTTTCTAGGGTGTACTTTGAAAGATAAAGACGACGAACTGATTTCCTAGGCTTGTAACCACCAGAAGACATACAGTACAGTACTGTTCAAAGGAAAACTACTAAAAACGAGCATACACTCATGATAGTGTTACGACACAATTTAGCATTTGTACATTGTTTAATAATTCAAGTCATTGACATCGCATGATTGCACACTCAGAATTTCCCAAATACATGGGATCTAGCATCAGCCCCTCTAATGAACTCTTTTGCTATCTCACGCGACGGACAGCAACATGGTTGAGACATTGTTGACTCATGGTAGACCTTATAACCAAGTCTTGAGCCGACGTAGAGCACTGAAGGAACGTTCAGCCTCACATGAGCTTGCCGGAGATAATAGTAGTAATTTCACAAGACATTCTTTTTTTGTACTACTGCTGTTGTGGTAACCAATAGAAATTCTGTTTTCCACTACTTATTCTTTTAGTTTGAATCTCATTGGCTCAGAGATCAGGGGTGGTGCATACGTCAAGACTGACCCAAGTACGGTAAATACATCTGGTGAGATTGACCTCTCTTAATCTTTGACTCAGGTGACCACTTGACCTGCCCCGCTCAGCAGGGAATGATTTTCATATCACCTGTACTGTACTGTACTTTATAGAAAGGATTTTTCCATTAAGAAAAAAGAAAAGAAAAACGGCGTAAAGCTATTCATTCTGAAAATTTTCACCTAGAAAAGTGGGGGGACAAAAGATACTCTGTCCCCCAGGGTCCAAAAAGTGGGGGGGACACGTCCCTCTGTCCCCCACCCAAACGAGGCCCCTGGCTGCCGCGATACGATTTTATGCAGCTTGTAGGACATGTCGTAGGAAAGAGATTAAAGAATTCTCTCTCGTTTTTGTCGTCCCAGCCTGAACTGAAACGTGAACCAGGTGGACTGCAGGCGAAAGCTGCCCTTTTGAAGCCTACCACGCTACTCTCAGGACACACTGGTAGGGAAGTAACTAATGGGCGCTTGTATAAGCAGGCAGTTGAGCCACCTGGTTATATCGGTGCCACCACATGAAGGTGTCCCTCTCCACCACCAATCTCCTTTGAGGCCGCCAGATAAGAAAAGTGCTGGGTAATGTACAGTATATGATATTTCCTGTAATCTCGACTATTGTTCTTTCACCTTTACTTGGGCCAGATATGTACCCTTTTGTATATTATTTTACGTACTTCGGTAGCCAAAAAGGACAATATTACGGCTGTACGTCTTTCCATTGCACTCCTTCATGACTAGCATCATATTGTAGTATTAATCTCTTGTGACACCTCAGCATTCAAGACGCGAAGATGTCAGTTTTAAACCAACTTAGTGTGAAATGAGAATAGTTGATCTCCCTGCTCGTTGTGGGTTGTTGTGCAGTATTGGTAGATGGCGCTTGTGTGGTCTAGCGGTTATAGTGCCCCTGACAGAGCGATGCCCATTTGTCCACGGGTTCGATCCCCAAGCCCAGGGTTTGTTGGATCAAGTAAGGTCGCTAAAGTGAATAAATAGGCAGCATACGTCATGAGTACCCATAAATACACTGAACTGCGGTAGCCTTGCCTCCACCTCTTATACCTCGTTTATTATTGTTATTATTTATTATTATTATTATTATTATTATTATATTGATGCTTGTATTGGTGATGGTAATAGTTTTAATACATTAGCTGTTTCAGTTACCCATTATCTCCTTCATCCCACATTGGCTGTAACATGCAGTATTTATCAACCTATCGAAGTAACAAAGCACGTTAGCCATATTGAAAAGAGGGTGCTTAAAGAGAGAGAGAGAGAGAGAGAGAGAGAGAGAATTTATATTAATGTCTGTTTAAATGGAGCTGTTATGTAGTAGCTATATCCAGAGAGGCTTTAAACCTTACCACTCGATGATTCCACCTCTCTCTCTCTCTCTCTCTCTCTCTCTCTCTTTCTCTCTTTCGTGTCCTGCCAGTTATGTGCGTGTGAGGAATGTGGAAGGACAAAGGATGGTAGGATGGCTGTGGTTTTTTGTTGTTTTTAACCCTCCCCCCTTCTCTCTCTCTCTCTCTCTCTCTCTCTCAGCTGACATTCGAGTAGTAATGCAGGTATCTTATTCTTCATTTTTTCTTGTTCTTTGTGTTTACCTACCCCCCTTCCTTCCTTCCTTCCTTCCTTCTTTCCTTCCTTCCTTCTCTAAATCCTTCCTTCCTTTGCACCTACTACTTACCGACCTACTCCTTGCCTACCTACCATTTTTTTTTATACCCACCTAACTGCATATATCTCGCATTTAAGTTCACACACCACCTGTCAACTTACTTAACTACCTACCTAGTTACCTACATACCTGCCTACCCACGTACCTACCAACTGCTTGCCTTCCTACTTTCCTATCTACCCACCTACGTACCTACCTACCGTGCCATTCTTTATTCTTTTGTACTCACCTACCTACATAAATCTAGCCTTCCAGTTAATCTTACCTCCCATTGTACCTGCTCACTTACCTACCTACCTGCCTACCTGCCTACGTACCCACCGGTCTCATGAAGTGCTATTTCTCCAGCTTTCCTTATGTTTTGATAGTCTTCCTCCCTTCCATTTTCCTGCTGCTTCCCCAATCCTTTCCTCCTGACTCCGTTCTTTCCCATATTCCTTCCTTCCTTCCTTCATTCATTCATTCGTTCAATCCTCCCTTCCTTCCTATACTGACACACCGTTACCCACACACCTTCCTTGCCATCAGATAAAAGAACTTCACTGCCACTCTTTGCTTTTCCTTTCATCTCAGCCTGTCTACTTAGCCTACCTTCTTACCTGTATTTCATCCCTACCTGTCTACTTAGCCTACCTTCTTACCTGTATTTCATCCCTACCTGTCTACTTAGCATACCTTCTTACCTGTATTTCGTCTCTACCTGTCTACTTAGCCCTCTTACGTGTATTTCATCTCTACCTGTCTACTTAGCCTACTTACCTGTGTTTCATCTCTACCTGTCCACTTAGCCTACTGTCTTACCTGTATTTTATCTCTACCTTTCTGTTTAGCCTTCCTTCTTACCTGTATTTCGTCTCTACCTGTCTACTTATCCCACCTTCTTACCTGTATTCTGCCCTTTCCTCTTCCACTTTCTTGACACCAAAGCCATCATCATATATATTTATATATTTATCTGTGGTACTAATATTTACTCCTACGTTCCCAGTAACCCCAATGTAATTCATATGTATTTTCTTTCACTTGTTATTAATCGATTAATATATTTTCTTATTTATTGTCTTTTTTACTCTATATTTAAACCCGGCTTTTATCTGTTCGTATGTGTGTATGGAGGGATGTGGATGGTGTTTGCTGGTGTGTGGTGTTTTATTTGTGTGTGTGTACGTATGTGTGTCTGCATAAGTGTGTATGTATGTGTATGTATAGTGTATGTATGTATATGTGTCTGTGCATAAATGTGTACGTGTATGCATGTGTAGTGTATTTATGTTTGTGTACGTGTCCATATGTGTAATGTATGTACGTGTGTGTGTGTGCACATGTGTACGTGTATGTATGTACGTGTGTATGTGTGGTGTTTTACGACCATAGCGCCAGTAAGCGACCATAATCCCAGGACTCAGGGCCAGGTAGTCCGGCTTCTTTTTTTTTTTTTTTTTTTTTTGCATAACAGGTCAGGCGACAAGTCTTGACTGGGGCCTCTCTCTCTCTCTCTCTCTCTCTCTCTCTCTATCTATCTATCTATCTATCTATCTATTCCCCCGACCATCCAATCCTACCAGGTGCTGCTTCTCACCTTTTTCCTGTATGGCGTATTGCCGAAGGATATAGAGGTGAAGGAGAGAAGTTTCGCCTGTTGTCCTTTTCTCAGGCTTCTCTTAATGGGGTTTGACGAATTACTATTAATGTTAAGGCCAAAACACCTCCTTGGGACCGTAACGTCTGTGTGGTCTATGTAACTTTTTTTTTTTTTCTTTTTTCTCTGCTGGTATTCCACTTCTTTCGTTTTCACCTTCGCTCGTCTCTCGCCATACCATAAAAAATGATAAAGGCAGATCTAGCGGGACTGCCTGGATTATGGGTCTGTGGAGGAATTTGTGTAAGAAACTGTGGAGGCTGAGAGAGAGAGAGAGAGAGAGAGAGAGAGAGAGAGGGGTACGGCTGGTAAAGAGTACAAAACGAATGGGTCTTGATAAACGTATCCCCCTCCCCCTCTCTTCTTCTTCCTCCCCCTCCCTCCCCTTCCCTCTCCCATCTTCCCTTTTAAACATCCCAGTTCACCTTGTACTAATGTGTAGGGGGGTTGAGTTGGAGGAAGGGAGGAGGGATGGAAAGAAAGAAGGAAGGGAGGGAGGTAGAAATAAAGGAAGGGAAAATGGATGAATGGGTGAAAGACAGGGAAGATGGATGGATGGTTGGAAGGCAGGAAAGTGGGATGGATTGATGGATGGATAGAAGGCAAGGAAGTAGGATGGATGGGTGGAGGGCGAGAAGAAAAATGGATGGATGTTTAGAAGGGAGGAAGAGTGGATGGAAGAAAGGATGGAAATGTGAGGGTGGAAGAACAGAAAAGTAGAGAAGAAAAATAAGAGAAAGACAGGGAGGGTTGGGAAAAAAGAAAGAAAAGAATAGGAAACACTGAAGTAACGAAAGGAAAAGGGTAAGGGAAAAGAAAGAGGAAGGAATTGAAAAGGAAGGAGGGAAGGAAGAAGATGAGGTGGAGAGGGCTGGCTGGGAGGGAAGAAGGGAATGGAAAAGAAGGAAGAGGAGGAGGAAAATGGGAGAAGGAGAGGAGGAGAGATGGTACGAAGTAATGGGGAAAATAAAAAGCAAGGACGACGGAATGAGAGAGAGAGAGAGAGAGAGACATCCAGGCTTTTCTCCCTCAGTAGGACATGGTTTACTAGAAATTGGCGATCGTTTAATTTCAAGTTTTGGAGGTTGTCTGAAATATTATGCTCTTTTTTTTTTCCTTTATTTGAGGGGCAAACATTCAGTCACAGTCTGTATTTTATTTTTACTCTACTATGTTTGGTTGGTGGTACTTGTTTGGTTCACGTCATCTCCAGTCAGTGTTCAAAATTCATATTTCTGGCCTATTATGGAACTCTTATTATAATTGTTGTTGTTGTTGTTATTATTACTCGTATAATAATAATGATTATTATTATTATTATAATAATAATAATAATAATAATAATAATTATTATTATTATTAGTTAGTAGTTGTTCTTATTGTTGTAGTAATTATAATTATTATT
>NC_137017.1:13292499-13447499 GCF_032717465.1 Coenobita brevimanus | reverse complement strand
CACACACACACACACACACACACACACACACACACACACACACACACACACACACACACACACACACACACACACACACACACACACACACACACACACACACACACACACACACACACACACACACACACACACACACACACACACACACACACACACACACACACACACTCCTCTCGAATATTTGGAGAGTAAGACTTTCCCTAAGGTGAATAAAAACATCTAACATCAGCCTGCCATAAATACCAAGTCTGGGTAGGTTAGTGGACATAGATATATTTCTCTGAGGATTAGACTTACTCAAAGCTGACTAAAGGTTCTATATGTGGACTAAAATACTACCATGTGCCACCACTTCAGATTCGGTTGACTCCTCTTCACTACCTGTTCACATTCCCTTGTACCTTTTACCGCCCTCTCCCCTCCCTAATCACAGTCCCTCGTACCTTACACCGCCTCATCCCATTCCTATTCACATCCCCCTCTGTTTGGTATCGCCTTCTCCCCCTTTACTGACCCCTTTCCTATGCCTGCGTCTCCCATCCCTCATAGTACCATACTTACCCCTATCCAACCCCTCTCTGTTTGCGGCCCTGCACTCTATAGCCCTCCCTCTATCCCCATAGCGCCCCCCTCCCTCTCCTATCGCCCCCCGCCCCCTTTATCGCCGTCTGGGCCCATTAACCCAGCTGGGGTCCCGTATTACCATAATGCCACCTTCTACCCCACCCTCCCCTCCCTCCATCCAGCCTGACCTCCACAGACTGGCGACCTGGACTGTCTGGCTGCCTCAACTAAATACAGATTGATTAAGTGAACTTTGACCTAATTTTTAAAGGAACGTGCTGCGTTTCATACAAGGTGGTCCGTAAATAGCGCTTCACTAGACACTCACCTGGCGGGATCTTATGTATTGTGGGGACGACTCGGTCTGCTTTTGTGACGCGCCTTCTGCTGAATAATATCGTCTGGCATTAGCTGGAAAACAGTCCTAGAATCGTCCGCGTCATGAATAGGTTAATGTTGATAGTATTAACTCAGCCTTCTGTGGCTTACGCTGACCTGTTTAAAGTTGTGTGGTGTAAGCTAAAATAAATACCAGCGTTGTCCCTATCATGGTAGGATTGAAGAGTTTGTATGTTTGATGTGAAAATTTTTTTAGGTATACCGTAGAAATATACAGGAGATTTAAGATTAGAAATATACAGAGGCCTTGGAGTTGCAATTGAGAAAGGCACAGGGGAATGCATTACAAGGGTTAGCTGTGTTGTGTTCTGGTGTGTGAGAGGGATGATGAGTTTGTCCTGCCCTTTCGTCTCTCTCTTTATACATCCTTGCGCAACCCATCTTTCCTTTGTCCCGCGTCAACTCCATCTGCCTGTGTACATGTGGCCCCCCATTCTTCAAGCTCGTGCACCGTGCCCTTGCTTTTACTCTGCTTGTTCATTCACACAGGTCATTGTGGCCTGCATGCAGGAGGTTGCAGAGCGTGCGTCCTCCCCCCTTTCTTATTGGATTGCACTCCCTTCCTGCCAGAGTCAGAACAATGTAATATCTGTACGCTTCATGTTACTGACCTGACTGGTACAAAATTATACTTGTTTTGAGACTGGAAGAGTTGGCTGCTTTGTGAGATGGTCTGTAATATATTCATGCACAGTATACCACACTATGGCAAGTGTCCTGTGTCATTAACTGCTGCTAGTGAGAGTGTTCGGTGCGTCCAGTAATGCATTTATATGTGAAACAAGGTCCTTTCAGCTAGGTTGTGCTAAGTGCCAGGGTCATAAGAGTAATATGGAAGATGGGTAGAGAGACATAAGACATCCCACCTACCTCAGACCCAGTGGTATAAATAGAATATCCCCAGTAACAAATGGTTATTCACCCTTCATGGAAAAACAAGGTGTTGTCCCGTCATGACCACGAGGTTTTATCTCGCTTGGATCGAATCACCTGGCACTGAACAAAAACAATAATCCTGCAGTATGCGTAATTAATTTCCTGCAAGTACAAATCATGCAAGACCACTACGGTATGTAGAAACGTCATTTTTTAATCAGCATTTTTCTCGAGGTGATCATTTTTCCTTCTTGTCATTTAGTGGTAAATATTACAGGAAAATTTTATTGCACACTACGGATTTTGCATGTATTAATTGCTTCAGTTCAGAATGCTACTAGCGTTTGGATGCATGCATAGTAGACATATACTCGTACTTAGATGAATCTAAACCTTCGGAATACATCAGGCTGTTAATGGCACTAGATTGCATTTCTTCTTAACTGACACAGATCCATAACCCTTTTCATTTCGGTTGACGGCCAAGTGCAGTCATACCGGATGTCTGATTTGGCTAATAACCAAGGAATCTCACTCCTATCTCATAACTATGGCTCATCGAATTTCATGCAGTCCTGACAGTAGTAAAGCTGTGAAAGTGGCCCAGGTCCGTCAGATAAAATCAAACCGACAATAGTTTGTTTTGTCGCCAGTTGTACAGCGGCCGTTGTTCACCACAGAACTAGTCTGACATAAGCCCTCCACCCCATGACCGCACAGCGCAGACAACGCCCACCATCAAACACCCACATCCACCGTCTCAACCCCAATGTTATCCGAACCCCGGTAACTAAATAAAAACCAAAATTAGACGGTCATTATCGCCGGGGGAAATTCCTGTTAATAGCGAAACTCGGTGGCGTCGCTTTCACGGGCGCTTACGGCAAGATGGGTGAAGTAATGAGCGTGTCCGACTAATATGCTTTCGAGGGGGAGCGTGCGGTTTTTGCCTTACTTTTAAGAGCTTGGGGAGTAATTGTGGTGTACTGTTACGCAGGCTGGAAGAGGAATACCGGTGAATTTAATTGGCCGGGACGGAAATAGCGGCCATGTTTTCCCTTGACGCCGATACCGTTAGCTGTTGTGTTTTTATTCTGATTTCTCTTAATGTGGTTGAGTTTCGTTAGATTATCTGTATTTGCCAGAAAACTATTTAACTATACTTTTGTACTTTATTTTGCTCTTGTGAAGACAACATAGCTGAAAAAGTAGTAAAGAAAATTTGTATAGGTTCGAATAAAATGCCAGGAAACACTTCGTTACTACCATAACGACCATAAGCTGAGTAGTAATAGTAATTGTTGCTACTCCAGTCTCGTCTGAGACTTGAACCCGGTGGACTGCAGGATTAAACTGCCCTCATCCTGCAGTCCACCGTCCTCCTTTCGAGAAATAAGTAGGGAGTTGAGAAACGTCTGCATAACCGGGCAAAAGAGATGCTCAGGTAGGCTGTATCATGACCGCCACTTGAAGGCGACCCTTTCCAGCTGAGTAATTATAAGTAATTTGTATATATATATATATATATATATATATATATATATATATATATATATAAAACGGTACCGTGCTTCAGAGGTTAAAGTGCGTTGGTGGGTGTGAATGAGTTTGGTAGTGGTGTAAATTGGTGGTGGGCGTTGGTGGTGATAATGGTCACTGTGACTGCCATGTAACGCCCTTACTCACACATCCACACCTACTGCTTCCATCCCCAACCTTGCTACCACCTGACGATAAAATCCAGCTCAGAGCTTGATCAAGGGGGGTTGAATATAGTTTTCATTAGCGGTAACCTCTTCACTGCTAGAGGTCTCTATCAGATGTTTTTATTAAGCTTAAAAGAGTATAAAAAAGATGTCTATAGTGAAAAGCTTATTATATGCCACAGTTTTGCTATCATCATGCGATTTCATTCACCTTAGGAGAGTTTTTTTGGGAGAGTTTTATTTTTAGGCATGATACACCCTTCATTAACCTTTTACCACCAGAGGTCCCTCCTAAGATGAAGGAAGTCTGTGGAGAGCGAAATGTGTTCTGGCGTTGAAGGTGTAAACTGAGAGATATGCAAGGCGGGTACTGGTGGGTGTCGGTCAACCACAGCGACCACCAGAGTTAGCAGTGGACGAGTATGTAGTGGACTGGCGGATGAGGGATGGAGCATTATGCAGGCGGTTGTCCCGTTATTTTGTAATGTACCCCTAGCTCTCCTCTGCCACCACTACTCCCATCCCTTACCATCACCCCTGCCACCGCTACTCCCATCCCTTACCATCACCCCTGCCACCACTACTCCCATCCCTTACCTTCACCCCTGCCACCACTACTCCCATCCCTTACCATCACCCCTGCCACCACTACTCCTATCCCTTACCTTCACCCCTGCCACCACTACTCCCATCCCTTACCATCACCCCTGCCACCGCTACCCCCATCCCTTACCATCACCCCTGCCACCACTACTCCCATCCCTTACCATCACCCCTGCCACCGCTACTCCCATCCCTTACCATCACCCCTGCCACCGCTACTCCCATCCCTTACCATCACCCCTGCCACCACTACCCCTGTCCTCCTATCCCCTACCACCACTACCCCTATGCCCCTATCCCCTACCATTACTCCCATCCCTTACCATCACCCCTGCCACCACTACCCCTGTCCCCCTATCCCCTACCACCACTACCCCTATTCCCCTGTCCCCTACCACCACTACCCCTATCCCCTACCATTACTCCCATCCCTTACCATCACCCCTGCCACCACTACTCCTATCTCCTACCATCACACCTGCCGCCACTACTCCCATCCCCTACTATCACATCTGCCACTACAACCCCTATCTCCTTCCATCACCCCTACCACCATTACTCCTATCCCCTACCATCACTCGCACCACCACCATCCCTATCCCCCTGCCATGACCCCTGCCACCACCATCCCTATCCCTCTGCCATCACTCCTACCTCCGCTATCCCTGTCCCCCTACCATCACCCCTGCCCCCTACCCTGCCGACACCACAGTCCGTTTTCTCTGTCTAGCCATCACCACCCATCCCCCACCCTCGACATCAGTACCTTCACCCCAGCCACCACTACCACCACACTTGCTACCACCACCACACCTGCCGCAACCGAGCCAGACGAGATCGAAAGTTTAATTCTCTCTCTCTCTCTCTCTCTCTCTCTCTCTCTCTCTCCCATGTATGTATGTATGATCACGCTACCACCACGTAACCTATCACAACTACCGCCACAAACCACAACTACGGTACCGCCATCGCCACCTTCAAAAACCACACCATCATAAAATTGAGATTCCTTTTTGTCAACCATTATACCCCAGCAACGAGCCTTCCCACCATACCTCCTTCACGACCACCATAACCAATACTACCACCATACCTACCTTTACAGCTCCCACAGAACAACCCAGCTACCACAACTACCACTATATCCTTCACTACCACATCATCAAACACCAAATACCATAACTACCACTGTTATTACCATCAGTCATACCAGCCAGTGATCACCTTCACTTACACCCTTTATAACCATTACAAACCACCATAACCACCACAGCCACCACAACTACCACCATACCTCCCACTACCACAATCATCAGTCTTACACCTACCACAACCCGTACCACATCAACCAGTATTCCTGTTACTATCACAATAATTACCATAGCTTCCGTTACCACAACCACAACAGTAACTATAACTGCCATAATAACCACATCTGTTGCCACTTCACCCATACACTACCACAACTACCACCACCGTAACTTCAATACCATAACTACCACAGTAACCATTTACTACAAAAACGATATCTCTCATCACCACCACAACTACACCTCCCACAACCACAACCATACCTCCCACCGTCACAACCACAACTACCACCATACCTCCCACCTTCACAACCACAACTACCATCATCACTACCAGCACCATCACGCACAGGTGTACTCTTGCACAGGTGGAAATGACTCAGTTTTTCCAGTCGATAGAAGCTATTGATCCTGGCATTTCCACGGAGAGGAGGGGGGAAAGAGGGAAAAAGAGGGAGGAGGGAGGAGGAAGAGGAGAACAGAAGAGGTTTGGGTAATGATGATGATGATGATGATGAAGGGAGAAGAGGAAGAGAAGTAGGGGGGTAGGAGGAGGAGGGAGGAAAGAGGAAAAAGAGGGGGGAGGAGGAGAACAGAATAGGTTTGGGTACTGATAATGATGATGATGATGATGAAGGGATTTGGTTACGAAAAATGGGGGAAGAGGAGGAGAAGTAGGGAAGTAGGAGGAAGGAAAACAAAATGATGGGGAAGTGGAGGAGAGTTGAGAAAAAAAATGGGTTACAAAAGAAGAAGGAAGAGGTGGAGGAGGAAGGAGGGAGAGGCTGGGGCGAGGGGAGCTAGAAGGGTGGGGGACTGGGTACAAAAGAGAGGGGAGAGGAAGGGGAGGACAAAGAAAAGAAGGGGAGGAGAGAGAGAGGAAATACAGAGGTGGAGAAGGAGGAAACTAAGCAGAGGGAGAAGGAAAGATGAGGGAGGAAATAAAAGGTAGAGGAGAGGAAGAAACAAGGAAAAAAAATTGATCAGCTTAGAAAAGATGAGGAAGAGGATAAGGGAGATGAGGGGAAGGGAAAGAAGAGATGGAGAAGAGGAAAGAGAATGAAGAAGAAAAACGGAGGAGAAGGAGGAGGAGGAAGGAGAACTTGGAGCAGTAAAGAAAGTGGTGTGTGTGAATCAGAATAAGTGAATCAGAAGGCCGTATTCAAGGTGGCATACGCTTCGTCGCACCTCTTATTGGGCAGTTTATTTTGCTTATATCGTAGCTTTCTCTTGCATGTTTCTTATATCGCATTAATATCGACGAAGTTCACATCTATATATATAAAAGAGCCGCGTTGTTTGTGTGTTTGTTTGTCCTTCAGTCACGCCCAAACCATGGGTCAGAGACCCCCAGACCGATATATATATATATATATATATATATATATATATATATATATATATATATATATATATATATATATATATATATATATATTCCGAATCAGGATGACCCAAGGATGGTTTTAGGGGGTCAAAATTCAGATGTGGGTCATTCGAGGTCACCGGTAAAGTGTTCGCCTTTTAGGCTCGGGCAACGCCGGGTACCCCTGCAGCCCAATTTTTGGCGTGGAGACTCTCATGACCTCCAGCTCGGACATAGGCTATGTGAGGTTGACCTCCGAGATCACTGGTCGGTCATTTGAGGTCACCGGTAACACACGCTCGAACGACTGGACTCGGCAGTCCAATTTTTGGCATGGAGTCTCACATGACGTCCACTTCGGACTTTGGCTATGTGAGGTTGACCTCCGAGGTCATTTGAGGTCACCGGTAACACACGTTTGAACGACTGGACCCAGCAGCCCAATTTTTGGCATGGAGTCTCACATTACCTCCAGGTAGGCCATTGGCCATGTGAGGTTGACCTCCGAGATCATTTGAGGTCACCGGTAATAGTAAACAAGCGCGCACAAATACTGTGCGTTAGTCTGTGAAAAATAAAATAGAAACTTCCTGGTCCTCGTATAGTCCCAGTTCAAAAGCATAAGAGGTACATGGCCTTTCTGGAGTAGAAAGAAAGATTGAACTAAAACAAATAGGATTAGAGTGTTTGCCTTTTTGGCCCGACAACGCCGGGTACCCCTGCTAGTCAATGATATACAAGATGATACTATGGCGAAACGTGCAAAATAAATCGCTAAGGAAGGTGCGTTACAAAGCCATCAAAGCCACTTACGCTACGAATCATACCCACAGTAATCACAGTCTCGGTATGTAGGTATCAGTCATCCCTTATCGTTGACTGTTTACTGTTTTGTGTTTTGGTTACTGTTTCCACCACACCGATTAATTATCAGGGCAGATACGGTTCTGTGTTCTCTGTTTACTGTTTTGGGCCTCCTGTTTACTGTTCGCTGCTCATCCCTTAGAACAGAACCTCCTCCCCTCCATCCTGTTTGGTTATCTTTGTTCCCTGTTCATTGTTCATTGTGTACTGTCGTGTTATCGAGTTACTGTTCTTCTGTTATCTTCACTGTTAACTGTTTGCCCCTTCGGCCGGATATCAAACTTACCTCTTTGTTCGGTTGCGTTCTGCGTTTCCCGTTTACTGTTCGGTGCTATGTGTTCTGCGTTGCGTTTCCCGTTTGGTGTTCTGTGTTCTGCGTTTCCCGTTTGGTGTTCTGTGTTCTGCGTTTTGGTGTTCTGTGTTCTGCGTTCTCTGTTTTCTGTTCGGTGTTTACGGTTGTGTTATCAGTGCCTTACATCGTTTTGTGTTTCCTTTATTGCTATCGATGTTCTGTTCTTTATTGTTATTTGTGCTGTTCTTCATCGTTATTTGTGTGCTGTTCTTCATCGTTATTTGTGTGCTTTCTTCATCATTGTGTGCTGTTCTTCATCATTGTGTGCTGTTCTTCATCATTGTGTGCTGTTTTTCATCATTGTGTGCTGTTCTTCATCGTTATCTGTGTATTGTTCTTCATCGTTATCTGTGTGCTGTTTTCTCCTGTTATTTGTTTACTGTTCTCTCCTGTTATTTGTTTACTGTTCTCTCCTGTTATTTGTTTACTGTTCTCTCCTGTTATTTGTTTACTGTTCTCTCCTGTTGTTTGTTTACTCTTCTGTTATTTGTTTGCTGTTCTTTCCTGTTATTTGTTTACTGTTCTCTCCTGTTGTTTGTTTACTCTTCTTCTGTTATTTGTTTACTGTTCTCTCCTGTTATTTGTTTACTGTTCTCTCCTATTATCTGTTTACCCTCACACCGGATATTAAACTATACTTCCTTTATGCCGCTCACACTGCTTCATTTCCCAGTGGCCCAACCCTTTGTCCCCCTGCTACGCCCCAACGCACGCACACACACACGCACTCTCATTCACGCAGTCGCACTCAATCACTCACGCACACGCACGCACCCACGCCCATCACTCACTGTGGAAAATTCGCGTAGTCGTCAACATTTTACGCGTAGTTGTTGGTTCTCTCTCTCTCTCTCTCTCTCTCTCTCTCTCTCTCTCTCTCTGTGCGTGTGCGTGCGTACGTGTGCCAATACCGATCTGCATTTTTTGTTTCCAGACACCTGGTCCCAGAGTTTATCCCGTATGACCTCTCTTATTACTCCTTCGTGGCAAATGTCGCCCATACTTCCGTCCACCTGTCACCATTTACTTGTCACATGCTGGATTTTGATTAGTTTCTCTTGATTACAGGTGAGTGGTGACGGACACGTGGGTTCTCGTCGGCCCTCTGGTGGTGAAGGTAAGCGTGTGTATGTGTGTGTGTGTGTGTGTGAGAGAGAGAGAGAGAGAGAGAGAGTAGGGGTCGATGTTGTGCAGTGGTGTATGGGAGTGTATTAATTGATACGGCACTGGGGGTGGATTAGCTGATGTGTGAGGGGGGTGATGGGTGGTGGGTTGGCTGGTGTGTGTGGGGAGTAAGGGGTGACTTTAAATGGTGTGGTGTGGTTTGAGTGGATAGATTTAGTTGGTGGGGTGTGATGGTGCTTAGGGGTAGGTGGTATGATGTGGCCTGGGGTGGATTAAGTGGTATGATGTGGTGGGTGGATGGATTGTTTGGCATTTTGATGAATTGGGTGATGATGCTGTGTGTGCATAGGGTTGGTGTTTTGTAGGGGTGTAGGTGCTGGTATGATGTAGGGGCGGGGCTGATGGTATGGTGTAGAGGATATATTACCTGGTATGGTGTAGGGGTAGGTGCAAGTGTGTGCTGTAGGGGATAAAATAACTGGTATGCTGTGTAGGGGTTGGGGTGGGGGTGGGGGTAATGTAGGGAATATTAGCTGGAATGGTGTAGGGATGAGGCTGTGGATGTGGTGTAGAGGGTGTATTGGCTGGTATATACGGTGTAGGGGTGAGGTGGAGGTGGGGTGTAGGGGGTAGATGAGCTGCTGTGTTTTGTCTTAGCTGATGTAGTGTAGGGGTGGGTTGAGGGGTAGGATTGGGCTGGTTATTGATGTTGCTTGGTAATGACAGGGTGCACGTGGGGAAGGGGAGCCGTAGGGGACATGGTAACGGTGATGTGAGTAAAGGGTGACACTGAAGGATATGGTGTCAGTCTATAATGGGGAAGCGTGTTCGGATTATACTAGAGGTTAGAAGACACATGGTAGGATCTAGAGGGTAATAAGGGGAATATGATGGTAAGAGGACCATGGTAGACTATACAGGTAGAAGTTGTCGTAGTGCCATTTCCCTAGCGATCTACTGTATTCTCCATCGTAACTTCCCTTGATTGTTAAGTACACGATTTTAATATCGGCACAGCTTGCATCAATAACAGACAAGAGGATTAATGTGCATTGTGCAAAATGAATCGCTAAAGGGGATGCATTAAGAAGACTCGGACATGTAATTTTTAACACAAACTTTTGACCTTAGAGATTGGCTTTCGATCTGGGGGGGGGGAGGGGGAGTATGATTGAGGCTGGGCGACCTGTGGGTAAAACACTGAAGACGAGCAACTAATTGACTCCTCAGGTTTTAGACCTTAGGCTGTTGGCTGTGGTATTTCAGAGTTTTAACCACATCATTGTCATGACGTTATTATTAATGTTGTTATTATTTTCATTGCTCTTGTTATTTTTTATTTTTTTATTCTTGATCCTGGTCTTCTTCTTGTCCTTCTTATTTTATTCTTCTTATTATTTTTTGTATTTGTATTACAGTTATTATAATTGTTTTCTTCTCTCCACCTTCTGAGGAAAGAGTTACAATGTCCTCAGGCCCTTTGACAACGATGGCATTTCTCTTATATTCCCGTCACTTCCAGACCTCTCATACTGAAAAGGTTACAGGAAAAAAAAAAAAAACTCACAGAGGAGTAAGATGCGGTGTAAATTGATGCTACCGTCGAGGTCAGGCAGGAACCGAGAAGGGCCCGTGTAAACAAACCGCAAGTCAGAGCTGTTTACATTGCAGTGTGTTGTACGGTTGGCTGAGATTGTATTTTGTGGACTGTGGGGTAAACCATCAAGTTCCATCAACCGCAGCAAAATTAAATGTTACCGCAGTATATAATGATAATAATAATAATAATGATAATGATAATATAGTAGTGATAATGGTGATGATGGCGATGGCGATGATGATGATGGTGGTGATGTTATCTATCTGTCAGTCAGTCTATCTATATTATAATGATCCATTTTTTGTATGTTAGTTGGTTTGCCCATTTGTTACTGTAACACAGCAAACTCGGCGCATTGTAGCACAGATTTTGACAGAGCAAGGTACCGCTGAAATGCTCTAACTTGAAGAATATAAAATTTCCAGTCCAGTCGGGCCACCGGTTCCCGAGTTATGACTCATTTCTGGCCTTTTGACATCGAGCGGCGTCGGCGGCCTTTAGGCGGATCATTTCCTTTGTGGGCATTGAAGTTACCGTAAAACAGCCTTTTTGACATCGAGCGGAAAGGCTGCCGAAGGCGGCCTTTAAGCAAGTTAAAATATAATAATAATAATAATATTAAAGTCCGTTATATAATACAATAGT
The DNA here is from genome assembly GCF_032717465.1 of Coenobita brevimanus. Taxonomy (NCBI): domain Eukaryota; kingdom Metazoa; phylum Arthropoda; class Malacostraca; order Decapoda; family Coenobitidae; genus Coenobita; species Coenobita brevimanus. The sequence goes on along the minus strand of NC_137017.1, from coordinate 13,436,086 downwards.
ACTCGTATTTTTGCGTGCGCCACTTGTATCTTAGGCTAGCTAATTAAAAAAAAAAAAAATGGGTATTTTGCATTAACTTGGCCCAGAGTTTTACTTATCGTGCCTTATTTCACGTGGCTTAGTGACAGAATATGAACATGCCTCAGCTTTACATCCTTCCCATAGCACTACATCGTGACTAACACCGTATTCTAATACTCATAGGCCTATGTTGTTACATCTAAGCATTCAGAATGAATGGATGGCAGATTTAGGCCAAGTCTGAGTAGAAAGGGTATAGTAAGGTATGTATTGTCAGGTATTATGTAGATGGAAATAAAGTGTTAACACCGTAAATAAGATAGTGTGGTTCTCTTCACTATTCTTGCTACAACCAGACGATTTCCTTCAGTTCAGAGAGGACGTTTAGCACCGCAGAAGTTGGTGAAGGCTGCATGTAGCTCCATCAGTGTGAAGAGTCTCCCTCAGGCTGAGCAAAATCGTCTGGAGATGGTAGTAATAAGACAGGATGGGCCACATATAAACCTCTTCCATTCCACTAGTCGATTTCTCAGTCAGCGTAATCAGAGTCTATCCTGAATCGATTCTCCAGTTCCTACTCCCACTGCTAGACCCAGGCCCACACCAGCAGACTGAGCCGCCCCCGCAACACAACATTCCGCCATATGAATCCCAGTAGAAGTTACGCCTTGCTAACCCTTTCAGTGCTATGACGCTTGATTTGATTTGATTTGATTTTGTTTTTCAAGTAGAGTTTTGAACCAGCGGGGTTAGATAAAGCCTTCATTAACGCCTTCTGTACGAGGGAGCAGTTTAAACTTGAAAAAAATCGTCCGTGTTAGCAAGAATAAATTGCAAAAGTCATCTTACATAAGGAGCAAGAAAGGACACGTTAGGCAAAATGTCATTACATCCTCAAACCGTTCTCTTGCCCTTCTGTTCCTTTTCTTCTCTTCCCTTCCCTTCCTTTTCTATTTCTTCCCTTCCCTTCTTGTTCTTTTTCTTCCGTTCCCTTCCTTTTCCTTCCCTTCCCTTCCCTTTCCCCTCCTTTTCTTTCTTTCCCTTTCCTTTCATTTTCTTTCCCTCTCTTCCATTCCTTTCCCTTCCCTTCCCTTCTCATTCCCTTCCCACCTACCTCCTTTTCATTTTCCTTTCCTCTTCCCATCACTATTTTCCGTCTCTTCCTCCATTTCACCCACATTTTCTCCTTCCCCTTCTTTCGTCCACATTCTCTTCCACAACCCCCTCATCCCTTTCTCTTTCCTCTTCTTGTACTTTTCGTTGTCCTTCCCCCAGCCTTGCCTGTCTCGTCCCTTCATTGCCATTTCCTTCTCCCTCCTCTTTCCTCTGGTTCCCCCCTCCTCATCAGCTCTTCTCCCTTCACATCTCAGTTCCTCTCCCCTTCTTTTTTCCCCTTCCCTCCGACTTTCTCTGCTTCCCTCTCACCCGTCCTTGTCAGCGGTCTCCCCTCTCCTCTGCCTCCTCCCCTTACCCTTATTTTTCCATTTCTCATCCTAACTGAAAGGGAGAGGAGGGGAAGGGGACGAATGGGAGGGGAAAAGAGAAGGGGATGAGAAGGGTGAAGGAGAGAGGGGGGATGGAGTAGGAGAAGAAGAGGAAGGGGAGTTGTTTTTACCTTTGAGGAGGAGGATGGGGTGAGTGAAGATAATGACAGCAGATTACGCCAGGGGAAGAGGTGTACTGTGGGGGTGAGGGAAGAGGGGAGGAGAGGGGACCGGAGGGGAGGGATTGGAATGGTGGGATGTTTTGCGGTATTTGTGTTTGTATTGTTAGTGTGTGTGTGTGTGTGTGTGTGTGTGTGTTTACTTTGCTCTTACCTAAGTGTGTGTGTCGCGGGTGGGTGGTTGGGTGGGAGGGAAGAATGATTATGCCTCCCATCTTCTCCTCTCCCCTCCCCCTCCCCCCCTCCCCCACCCGGATCATGCAGGCAGGCCAACCATGATGCTGTGTCTTGCTTACCTTGAACTTCTCCAGCCCTCCCTTGCTCACTCCTTCTCTCTCTCTCTCTCTCTCTCTCTCTCTCTCCCTTCCATATTTTCGTCATCCTTGTCATAAACTAACACAATAAACACAATAACCATAATTTACTCAGCAATATATCACCACGACAAACACAACAGATCTGTCATTTGTTTTCCTGTATTTTTTTTCTCTCTTCCATTATTTCCATTATGTTTACTAATTGGTCTGTCATTCTTTGTCTTCTTTTTCCCTTCTTTCCATCCCTGTTTCTTCACATTCTTTTCTTCCCTCTTATTTCTGCTGTTTCCTTTCTTTCTTCTGTACTTTTACTCTTTCGTTTTTTATTTTCTTTGGCTTTGCTGGTTGGGGTTTTGACTTGGTGCAATAGTGCCAGTAATAACAGTACAAGCTGGCCCTCTCCTCCCTCTCCTCTCTTCCTCCGCTCCTTCCCTCCCTCCGTACGACTTTATTCCTCCCTCCATCCTCTCCCTTTCTTCGCTGATCAATCCCTACCCTTCCTTCTTTCCCTCTCCCTCCTCATTTCCCTCCCTTCTCTCTCTCCCTCTTTTCCTCTCTTAATCTTTCCTTCCCTCCCTTCGTTTCCCTCGCCTTCCTTATCGTCATCACTCCAAGAACTTTTTTTTTTCAGTCTGTTCATGATCAGGTTATTTAATGCAGCTGACGAGAAACACCCCCCCCTCCACACCCCAATGACTTCAGCCTTACCCTGTCCTATACACGTCCCTATTTCCCCTTGATTTTATCTCCCTAATTTCTCTTCCTCTTACATCCTTCTTTTCTCCTCGCTGTCTGTTCACTATTTTCCTTTTTTTTATCAGTATTTTTGCTTTTCTCAACTCCATATTTTTCCATCTTCTTATCTCCCAGTTTTGTCCTCCTCTCACGTCACTTATTTCCCTTCCTCTTACCTCCCTCTTGTCCTGTCCTCTTACCTCCCTCTTGTCCTGTCCTCTTACCTCCCTCTTGTCCTGTCCTCTTACCTCCCTCTTGTCCTGTCCTCTTACCTCCCTCTTGTCCTGTCCTCTTACCTCCCTCTTGTCCTATCCTCTTACCTCCCTCTTGTCCTGTCCTCTTACCTCCCTCTTGTCCTGTCCTCTTACCTCCCTCTTGTCCTGTCCTCTTACCTCCCTCTTGTCCTGTCCTCTTACCTCCCTCTTGTCCTGTCCTCTTACCTCCCTCTTGTCCTGTCCTCTTACCTCCCTCTTGTCCTGTCCTCTTACCTCCCTCTTGTCCTGTCCTCTTACCTCCCTCTTGTCCTGTCCTCTTACCTCCCTCTTGTCCTATCCTCTTACCTCCCTCTTGTCCTGTCCTCTTACCTCCCTCTTGTCCTATCCTCTTACCTCCCTCTTGTCGTATCCTCTTACCTCCCTCTTGTCCTATCCTCTTACCTCCCTCTTGTCCTATCCTCTTACCTCCCTCTTGTCCTATCCTCTTACCTCCCTCATTTCTCTTGCCTTCCTAATTTCACTTCTTGTTACCTCCCTCTTTTCCCTTCTTTTCTCCTGTTTTCCCTTCATATCTCCCTGTTTTCTCATTCTCCTGCCTTTCTGTTTTCCCCGTCTGTTGTCCCCCTGTTGTCCTTGCCTCCCTGTTTTGTCACCACCTTCTGTTTTCCCTTCCTCTTGCTTCCGTAATTTCCCTTTTACCTCCATATTTTCCCATCCTCTTCCTTGTTTTCACTTCCTGTTACCTCCCTATTTTCTTTCTTCGCTGCAGTAACTTCATCTTCCTTCTGCAGCACCTTCAGCTCGCCTCACCCTAGCTCTCCTCGCCCCATCTCACCTTTTCATCCAAGCTCTTCCTCACCCAGCCTCTCTCGCTACTCTCACCCAAACCTTCCCTCACCCTAATACAGTCTTTATTACTACACCTTCCTCCTTCACATACACCCCTTTAACTGTGCCATTATATGTAAGTGGTGGCATGTGGAGGTGTGTGGTACGTAGGACTGCTGTTAAGGAGGGGATGTAATGGGAGATGTGAACCCGTAGAGTTTTAAGGAGCGGACGAAATGTGGGATGTGGGCCCGTAGAGTTGTATCAGGAATTTCGTCTTCCCCACTAGATGGTTTAATTAAATGGGCCCAGATGTTACCCCTGCAGCGTGTGGCCAATTTCTGACCTCCCATCCGATCTGCTGTGGTATATGTTGGGAGTGTCCTTTGTGTGGTGCTCAATGCCCTCCCTAGCCTGTTTGCTGAAGGTTCTGCTGTTCTCAGTCTTGACTCACAGATGGGTCAGCGTGAAACATCCGGTTGCTTACTCTTACATAGGTAGGTAGGTGGGTAGGTAAGGTGAGTAGGTAGGTGGGTAGGTAAGGTGCGTAGGTAGGTGGGTAGGTAAGGTGAGTAGGTAGGTGGGTAGGTAAGGTGAGTAGGTAGGTGGGTAGGTAGGTGGGTAGGTAAGGTGAGTAGGTAGGTGGGTAGGTAAGTAGGTGGGGAAGTAGGTAAGCAGGTAATTAAGTAGGTAGGTGAGTAGGTTGGTAAGTTGCTTACTCTTACGAGTACAGCAATAATAATAATAATAGTAAAATAATCATAATAATAATAATAATAATGATAATAATAATAACCACAACTAGAAAGCACTCAGAGAGCGCATACCTCCGCCAGTGCCATTGCCATTAAAAAGATCCGGATCCGCGGAGATATTGTGTGCAATACATAGGATCCGGATCCGCCCCAAATTTAATCTGTTGTTCCTTGACCCATGGCCCACTCTTCCACAAAATTTTATTGAAATTCATTGAGAAGTTTTGGAGATACGGTATTATACACAGGATCCGTATCCGACCCCAAATTTAATTATTATTATTATTATTTTTTTTTTTTTTTGTCCCGTGGGCAGCCTTCCACCAAATTTCAACGAAATTCATTGTGAACTTTTGGAGATATCGTCTGGACAAACAAACAGACAGACATACAAACATAGGTGAATACATAACCTCTAACTTCGTTGGCGGAGATGATGATGATGATGGTGATAATAATAATAATAATAATAATTAATAATAATAATAATAATAATAATGCAGCCAAGAGTCTGGGCTGCACACACTTGCATGGGGGGACAGCTTTACCACACTGTACTCGTTCAAGCAGTGTTTTACGAGTCCTGAAGGGCAACCGATCCTTAGGGCCGAGGGAAACCACTTTATCTTACTGGAGAACCGGCCCGCCCCCACCCAGTGCCACACGCATGGGGATAGGCCTGGGAGACTCGTGGCCCTTTCTGCCCGAGGACATCAATTATGCTTTATTCCTGTAGCCCTGGACGATTTTATTCAGCTTGAAGTGAAGTAGGTATATAAGGCTCTCATTAACCCCTTCAGTACGAGATATTTACCAGAATGAAATAATAAAAAGAAATTGATAACTGAATTCAATAAAAAATGGAAGTGAAAGGATTAAAGTTTAGGGTGAGATGTGTGTGTGTGTGTGTGTGTGTGTGTGTGTGTGTGTGTGTGTGTGTGTGTGTGTGTGTGTGTGTGTGTGTATGAGTGAAAGTCAGGGTAGCTGCGTCATTGAGGGAACCTGGGCAGGGTGCGAATGTGTGATACAATACATGTAAGGATGGAACCCATGTGTACACGATTGATACACACACACACACACACACACACACACACACTGTGCATTTGACTACTGGAGGCTTCTGAGATATTAAGTAGGTATATTGAGTTAACGCACAGAAAGGAAAATAGATAATAAAAAATCAATGGATGGCTTGATAGGTATGGGAGGTAGATAGAAATTCACCCTTATTTTATCGTCCTTTATCCTGACATTTTCTCCCTTACCTCCCCTTTCTCTCCCCCTTCCCTCCCCTGCCTCACCTTGACTCTGTTTGCCGTGGTAACATCTCCCCTCCTCCCTCTCATCACCCCCCGCCACGCCGCCCCTCCTCCTGTTTTTCCCTCCTTGGCTTCATCTCCATTTTTTGTTTCCCTCCCCCTCCCTCCTGCTCCTCTTGACCCTCTTAACGCTGTCGGGTGCGTCTGTACTGCCTGGGATGTCTGGATTTGTTTTTATCGTTGGTGGGTTGAGATGTATAAGTTCTTTAGCACGAGGACGTCATTTATATTTCAGTCAAGCCTTATTTAATGCAAAGAAGAAACAGTGGCTAATACCTGCAGAGTTGTTCTTTCCAGGAAAACATAACCAAACAAAACAAATAGAATTCATGATCCATTCATTTTGAGATGTTTGGACACATTGAGTTTAAAAGATTGGGGGTCATAGGTAGAGGGAAATACAGAATGAGGAAGACAGTTCCACAGTTGATTTGTTGCATACATGAATGACTGAGTTTCGGTTAGTTCTTGCATTAGAGACTTTGACAGAAGAGGTGAGAGTGCGCTGCGAGACTGGTGCTACGGGTCAGCCGCAATGGAGTAGGGATGAAAACACACAGTTCAGAAGTGCAGTGACCATTGAAGCAGTAGTTGGAAAGAGATAAAGATGCAGCACTGCGGCGAAGAGAGGGAGGAGGATGAGAGTGAGAGGACTTCAGAAGATCTGTGTGTGGGAGCCTGTCAGACTTGTGGGTTGTACTCCACATGGAGACGAATAAGACCCCTGAACAAAGTCAACAGCTGCTCAGGGATAAAGAAAGCACGGAGTCGGCATAGCAATCCTAATATCTAGGGAGTGGATTTTACAAGGAAGGTAGTGTGTTCTTTCTGTGATAGGTCCCGAGAGAAGTAAACCCCAGAATATTATGGGATATTGAAAAACTAACCTGTATATTGTCAAATATTATGGGATATTCGCATGGAAGATTTTGACGGGCGTTAATCAACAGTTGTATTCAACTTAATTAGTGAAGAGGTTGATTAATTCGGTATTCTAACCTCTGCAGGTGGAAAAGTCTCCCCTCCTCTTCGAAAAGTTGACTAAAATCATGTAGATATAGAACTAATGAAATATATGAGGCGTTATTGTAAGGAAGGAGTTACTGAAGACCTGTCTGGAGTAGCCCTTGAGTCAGAGGAATTTCTGTTGTGCTAAATAAAATGTCTGGGTTTAGCCATAATAAAGCCTGTCGTACGTAAGGATTATCCCCTGTGATGGCACTGGCTTCACTTAAACATTTTACATTGGCCAGCCGCAGAGAATTTTACTCCGCTGAGATATCCTCTATCCTTGAAAAGGTTTATGTATAATTTTTTGTACTCGTGCTTATATATTATTTCCTGTATCGATTTAGCTGTTTTGATGTAGCTGGAGGCGAAGTTAAAGATAAATAATCATCATCTTCATAACCCTGTGTCCCGTGTGGATGTGGGATGGGGAGAGTTAGACTATTTGATGTTTTTTGGACCAAGAGGAAAAGGAAATGCAAAGGGCAATATCCTCCTACCCCCCATCCCCTCGTTACACATGAGCTATGGTGTTACCTGCAACACAGGTGTAGTGTGTTGAGGTCACCACAACCCTGCATGAATATCCGACAGGGACTTCCCAGACACTCGCTCCTTCCACATATACTCTGTTCAGTTTAACTTGGCCCAAAACTACCATCTCTCCCCATTGACTGCTGAGTTGTAAAAAGAAATTAGCACCAGAATATGTTGCAAGTCACGGAGAAGTGTTATGGGAGGGTTGTAGAAACGTAGTATCATCTTTTTCTAGCACAGAGCTACTGGAAATAAACTGGAAACGTGTGAAAATCTCCGACAACATAAGGTAGACGAACTACAGTTGACTTTCGCGACACGTAGGGAATACCTGGGGAGCAGTTTTTCCTCAGCATCACAATTGTTTACTATTTTCAGGACGATCTATTTTGGCCTTTTTATTAATAGTACCAGACGATTTAAGTCAGCATAGGGCTTCCCGCATCGGAGTGACTGGCTTGATGAAGGCTGTATTTAAGTCTCTGTTCATAAAATTCCTCGTGAGAAGAATAAAAGCGTCTGGCAGTAGTAAAAACCAAATCTGGAGATAGTGATAAATGGGGATAGGGATCTACTATGGAAAATGAAGTACCTGTGAGAAGGTGTTTGGGGATACAAGAATGAGGGCAGTTTAATAATAATGATAATAATAAGAAGAAGAATAAGAATAAAAATAAAGTATAAAGAATAAAAAATGAAAACCAAGATAGGGTACTATAAAGAAATACATTTGAGACAGAGGGCACCCTTCACCAAAATCCAAGTCACGACCATTACGATATACAGTCCAGTCATGACCCCAGTGCTGGCCACGCCATCAGAGTAATAAACAACAGCCAACCACCAAACAACAACAGCGGCACCAAAACCAGTTCATATTGGCCATACGTACGAGTTTATGCGTGTGTGTGTGTGTGTGTGTGTGTGTGTGTGTGTGTGTGTTTCTCTTAATGTCGTTTTCTTTTGTTGAAACTTGTATATTGTCTTTTTTTCTCGTTTTTTTTTTTCCATATATATCTTATCTCTCATAACCTCATAACTCTTTATCACCCTCATTTGTTATATTCCGTCTTCCGCTTCTTTCTCCGTCTCTTTCTCTCCTTATACTAATTTCTTGTCCTTGTTGGCTTTCATTCTGTGTTTCATTACTCTCATGCTATCCTTCCATTCTGTTCTTCACTTATCCTTCTTTCTTTATAGCCTTCATTTCGTCATTTCTCTCCTCCATCCTTCATTTTCCATCCATCCTGCTTCTTACAATTGGTTTCATGTATATTTTCTTCCATTATTGAACCCCATTTTTCTGTTTTTTGTCCTCTTATCCTAAGCTTCATTATTCTTCACCTTTTTTTTCCTACAGTTCTTTCTCCCTGCTCCTTCCCTTCTCTGTCGTCTCCCTCCTCCTCCTCCTCCTCCTCCTCCCCCCTTCCTGCTTCCTGCCTTCCTGCCTTCCCATCCTTGTCTTTGGCAGGTAGAATAGTTACGTCAGTTGTAACCCATTCTGTAACGAACAGCCTCGAAAGGACCAGTAGGTATGTTGTTTGCTTTCTTTTGTACTCCCTCTTGCTACTTTCACCTCTTCCCTCATCCACTTCCTTCTTCACTCCTCCCGCTTCTCCATGCCATTTCTTCTCTTCTTCCAACCTTTCATCCTCCCTCTCCTCCTCCTCCTCCTCCTCCTCCTCCTCCGCATCATCATCATCGTCATCATCTTCTTCTTCTTCTTCTTCTTCTTCTTCTTTTCCTTCTTCTTCTTCTTCTTCTTCTTCTTCTTCTTCTTCTTCTTTTTCTTCTTCTTCTTCTTCTTCTTATTATTATTATTATTATTATTATTCCTGTACACCAGGAAATCATTTACTACGGTGGGTGGTAACCATATAACCAGATTTTGGCGCCTGGTGGTTTTAGTGGGTAATTATTGCGCTCCAATCGGATTGAGCCGGTGAAGGTTTATATCCAAGGGGTGGTTGGGGTTGACTGCTCATTTAATATCGCTCAGGGATGAGTGAGGCTGGTCACTCTCATCTTAAATGTCGGGACCAACTGCCTAGCCCCGGGCTTCTACGCTCCTCATGGGGGAATGTAGGATTGGATGATGGATGGATTATTATTATTATTATTATTATTATTATTATTATTATTATTGTTAATTTCCTTCTTTTTCTTTTCCTCCTCCTCCTTCTTCTTCGTCTTCTTCTTCGTCCTTTTCCTTCTCTTCTCCACCAACCTCCTCCAACCCCTTCCACCCGCTCCTCGTCACATCCTCCTCACCCCCCCCCCCTCAGCCTTACCTGTGTCCTGTTTGACCTTCGCTCTTGTGTGTACGTGTGTGTGTGTGTGTGTGTGTGTGTGTGTGTGTGTGTGTGTGTGTGTGTTCTGTGTAGATCCTTGATTGTATGGATCCGGATTTATGGAGATGTGTGTGTGTGTGTGCGTGTGTGCGGAATTTTTTGTGTAGATCACATTGTATGGATCCGGAATTATCTAGATTGTGTGTGTGTGTGTGTGTGATTAGAATTCTATGTATTTAGGTCATTGCTCTTACAAATGCGGATTTATCTGGGTGTGTGTCAGAATTCTGTCTAGGTGTGTGTGTGTGTGTGTGTGTGTGTGTGTGTGTGTGTGTGTGTGTGTGTGTGTGTGTGTGTGTGTGCAGAATTCTATGAGGATGTGTGTGTGTGTGTGTGTGTGTGTGTGTGTGTGTGTGTGTGTGTGCAGAATTCTATGAAGATGTGTGTGTGTGTGTGTGTGTGTGTGTGTGTGTTTTATTGAGAGAGAGAGAGAGAGAGAGAGAGAGAGGGAGGGAGAGGATATTCCACAGGTCCCATAAAATAAGAATAGGACTTCCTAGGCCCCCCCCACACACACACACATCCTCCTATCCCTCAGACCATCCTCCAAAGTTATCAAGCTCTTTAGGAAAATTTTAAAGGATATGGCGGCAGTAGATAGAAAAAAAAATGCCAGTGCTTTAAATGCATGATTTTTTTTTTCTTGGTAGTTTCATGTAATTATTACGAGCACAGCGAGCGAGCGTAGGTCTAGTTGTTCCATGTCCAAGTTGTTACACCCTCAGTATCTCCATAATTAGTTTATAGATGAGGGAGTGGTCGTCGGTACGTTATGCAGCTTTCATGCAAAGGTAGAGCCAGAAGTGGCAACGTGAAAGCGTTGCTTGACTAAGAGCTAAGGGGAAAAAAATAGATATTTTAACTGTCATTTTTTTTTTTTTTCCATGTTCAAAGTTATTTTGATATATCAGTGCCACCTGTCGATGTACCTGAGTCACCTGGTGTGTGGAAGCATATATGTGAAAAGTCTATGAAGTAAGCAAAGGTTAATGGTGGTGGCGTCATTTTTATAAATATAAAATGGCCAAGTGTACAGAACACCAGTGTTGGGTTTTGTTGTTATGGGTTAGTTGTTACAGTATCAATTTACCTCATTTGAGAACAACTGTACTAAATTATCCCAATATTTTAAGCTAATCACTTGAACCATGCCTGGAATTACCCATGGAAAACAGACTGTCATGGAGGCAGCAGTCAAATGAGTTATGGATAATAATCATATATAAGTGTTGCAGATCAGTACAGTGTAATGTAAAAGCAATATATTGGATAATGAACGGTGTTGGTAAAGGTAATCTTTATATAGATCTAAGTGGTAGCTGTGTTTATGTTAATTTATCTGTCAGTCCATCTTTGTCTATCTACCCAATATATCTATCTGTATCTATCTGTCTCAGACTGTCTGTTTATTCTTTCATCTATCTATCTATATCAGTGACTCAGTCTGTCTATATAAAGCACGCTATTTATATTTGTCTCTCTGTCTGTCTCTCTGTCAATCTATAAATAGTGAAAATGGAACAAGTGAGTGATTCAGTGAGTGCTGGTGATGGTGGTGGAGTAATTGAATGATAGCAGTCGCACAATTGAATGATTCAGTTGCTAACAGAGGTTGTGATGAGTGACTGCATGTATGATAATGATATGATTTGATTTTACATACACCACATCCAGTATGCCACTACGTTTGTATTCACATGTTAATGACAACAGAATAATTATGGACATATTTAGGTTTTATAAAGACGCATATCAATTTACCCCGGGGTGCATAACAAGTTGCCCCGTTTCTAGGGGTAAATTGTGACGAATTATGTGCCATCATAAACCTTTAAATAACCATATAACAAAAATGTTATTGTTTAATTTGTATATATTTATAATAGAGGACATATTTTCATGCTTGCAGACAAAAAATCATTATAGTATACCATTAACCTATGATGCAATGAGGGGAAAAAAAAAATTGTCACAACTAGACCCGGTCTCCCTGCGTTCAGGTGAGATATGAGCGGCCCAGCACGGCATGGTCCGACCGCGATGGTTTTCAGAGGCTAATGACTTTTCTACTATGTGAGACAGAGAAGCAATGCCTTCAGCAGGTAGGTAGATTCATTCAGTAAATTTTGTTTTTGGCTGTGTATTGACTCATGAGACCAAAGAAACCCCCTGGAATCCCAGCTTTCCAAAGGAACGTACCGAGGGCTTCAGTTGACATGTTCCACTATGAAGTCGACTTCAAGTACTATGAAAGTGACACATGCGAGGTTGTTTTTCACTTTCATATGTTGATTGCACGTGTGTGTGTGTGTGTGTGTGTGTGTGTGTGTGTGTGTGTGTGTGTGTGTGTGTGTGTGTGTGTGTGTGTGTGTGTGTGCGTGCGCGTGAGAGAGAAAGAAGGTGAGAAAAATATTTTAGCTCACTTATTCTCCTGGTATTCAACTACCATACCAGAAATGTGGAAAGTTTGCACCAAGGTGAATGATGACAGGCGTATGTGCAAACGCTCGCTCGCTCGTCACGCGCTCACAAAGTGCACTTTACTGTTTTTAGTAGTTTTTCATCTGTTACGTTGTACAAGTGTATAATAGCATGTATTTGGTTTTTGTTTGTTCTCAGTTTGATGGAGAGATGGATGGAGATATGGGTAGGTAGTTGGATGGAAGGAGGGAGGGATGACTAACAGGAGTGACGGAGAGAGCTGGGATGGAAAGGTGAAGGGAGGAACACTGATGAGAGAGAGAGAGAGAGAGAGAGAGAGAGAGAGATGAATGTATAGGTGAAAGGAAGAAAGGATAGAAGCAGGCGTGGATAGGGGAAGGAATGATGAAGGGTAGGGAAATGAGCAAGAAAGGAGGGATAGACGGATGAGTGGACGGATGGAGGGAGGAAGGAAGATAAGCAGGGATGAGTTGAAGGAATGGTGAGAGAGAGAGAGCGAGGGAGAGAGAGGAGAGGTCAACCACTTCTCATGATATATCCTCTTCTTCCTTTATTATTTAATCCCTTCCTGTTTTTTGCTTCCTGCCTTACAACTCTCATCTTTCTCGTGATTCTCCCCGCCCTTCTTGTTCTGTCCTTCCTCCCTCTTCTCCTTCCTCTCTTCCTCCCTCTCTTCCTCCCTCCTTCCAATTTCTTACGTCTCCCCTCCCTCCTGTTCCCTCCTTCTCCCCTCCCTCATTCTCTCCTTTCTGTATTTCCCCTCTTTCCGTGTATTTCATCCTTCTCTCATTCCTTCTTCCTTCCGTTTTCTTATCTTTTTCCTCCTTAGTTCTCAATCTCTAGTCCTTTATTCTTCACATAGCCTTTCCTCCATCTCCCATGCTTGCTTGCTTCCTTCCTTCCTTCCTCCTTCCCTTCTGGTATCCTCTCTCTCTCTCTCTCTCTCTCTCTCTCTCTCTCTCTCTCTCTCTCTCTCTCTCTGTCAAACCCCGTTATCCTTGGAGTCTTCCTTCCTTCTGTCATCCCTCCCTCCTCTCTTGTATCCTTCTCTCTCTTTATCCCTCTCTGTCTTCTTACTTAAATCCTTTCTTCCCTCCCTTTTATCATTCTTGTCTCCACCCTTTATCCCTCCTGTCGTCCCTCCTTCCCTTCAGCATTGTCTTATCTCACTCAGCATCACCCCCTCCCCAGCATCCGCCCCATTTCCAGTCCCTTCCCCTTGGTCTCTCCCTCCTCTCTACATCCCTCTCCAGCTTTCGTCTCCTCTCGTCTCCCCTTCTCATCCTGTCTCTCCTCTCCCCTTCTCATCTTGTCTCTCCTCTCCCCTCCCCTCCTATCCTCTCTTCTCCTCTCCTCTCCTCTCCTCTCCTCTCCTCTCCTCTCTTCTTTTCCTTCTCTCTCCTTTCCTCTCCTCACTCCTTCATTCCTCTCCCCAGCCCTTGTTCCCCTATCCTCCCTTTTCCTCATCAGTTTTCTGGTTCTTCATCCTCCCTTTCTCCCTCTCGTTCCTCTTTCATTTCCTCCTTGTCATCTCTCTCCTCCCCCCCCCCATTTCCTCTTCTTTTCCATGTCTCTCCTCCACTTCCCCCCCCCCCCCGTATTCCCCTCTCCCACTCCCATTCTTTTCCATCATCTTCATTCCCCCTTCTCTCTCTCTCTCTCTCTCTCTCTCTTTTTCTGTGTGTGTGTGTGTGTGTGTGTAGGAGGAGCAAAGAGAGAGAGAGAGAGAGAGAGTAGGAGGGGTAAGGAGTGAGAGAGCAGAAGAAATAAAAAGAGAAAGAGAGTAGAATGAGAAAGGCGAGAAAGAGTAGGAGATTAGATGTTAGGATGGGGAGAGGAGTATTTAAGAACACCTTTCAAAATACGTACAACAAGAGTCGTATTGATTCCTCACGAGGCTGTCTGCTGAGGTGAGACTAATCGCTCTTAAGATCTGACCAGACTTTGTGATAAGAATGAGAGAGGGAGAGAGAAAAATAAAACCCCTCCGCCCTCCAAACCCCCCTGCATAATAGCCGGCAGGTATAGGGAAAAAAGTGGTGATTGTTGGAGAGGAAAGGCGTGCAAATTGTTACTGGAGAGAGAAGAGGAAATACTTGCATCGAATCTGTTTTTAATATATATACAGTGCTGAAAAAAAAGCCACTCGCAATTACAGTAATTTTTTTCGCAGTCACCCCATCTTGCGCATCCCTGTCGACCTAAAAATAAACAGCATTCATGTGAAGCCTGTTGTGTCCAGATGGTTCTTCAGGCTATTCGTATGTGTATCTATAGCTTTGCCACTTACTGCTATTTACTGGTAGCGTATTCCAGTGTTCTGTTGCCCGAAAATAAATAATCTTTTTGTGTTAACTTCATCCCATTACCTATAGGAGCAGTCAAAGCAGTAATCTACATTATTAAAAATCAGTAAATAAATGAATAAATAAATAAGTAAATGAAGAAAATATTGTAAATAACCGTAATCACAAGTAAGCATTAGCAATACTTGGATTAATTATTTAAAACATTAATTTTCTAACAAGAGAATATGCAATTTCTTTAGTCGTTCTTCGCTGGGCAGGCATAGCAGAGGTGGAAACATTTTCGTGGCCCTTCGTTACACTCTTCAGTTTATCCTCATTCCCAGTAAGGTTCAGGGACCTGTACTTTACGTAATACGCTAGCTTTCTGATCAGTGACGTATACAGTTGAGATTACTGTATATAATCTGGTGTTTAATTATCTAGTTTCTCTGTAAAGAATCACAGAGCGTCTTGTTAGCTCATGCATTCTGTTTAGAGTCTTTCACATTCCTTACCACTCTGCCTTCAATTATCGTGTCGTCTGCAACACTCACTACCTTAGGAACCAGTCCATTTTTTACATCATTGCTATAAATGGCGAAAAGAATTGTTCCGAGAAGTGATCCTTGGGGCACTCCGCTAGTTGCTTGTATCCAGGAGGAGGAGGAGGGGGAGGAGGAATGGTAGGACGAAGAGCGAAGGGGGAGGAAGGATGATGATATTAACAGGAGTGAAGTAGGGTAAGATGAGAATAAGGAAAGGGAAGAAATGGAGTCTTTAGGAGGGAGAGAAGTAGAA
Organism: Coenobita brevimanus; assembly: GCF_032717465.1. Taxonomy (NCBI): domain Eukaryota; kingdom Metazoa; phylum Arthropoda; class Malacostraca; order Decapoda; family Coenobitidae; genus Coenobita; species Coenobita brevimanus. The sequence goes on along the minus strand of NC_137017.1, from coordinate 13,420,806 downwards.
GGGAGTAAAGGAAGGAAGACGGGGGAGGAATGTGGAGAAAAGAGGGGGGAAGAACCGAGAGGAGAGGAGGAAGAGGGAGAGGGAAAAGTGGGATGGAAAAGGAGATGGAGGGGGAGAAGAATTAAGAGAAGAGGAGGGGATGGAAAGGTCAGAAGAGAAGGAAAGAAGGATGTGTGTAGAGGAGTGAAGAAGAGGGGAGAGCGATGTAAAGAATGAAAAGAAGAGAAGAAAAATTGGCGAAGAGGGTGGGGGGAGAAGAGGAGGAAGGGTGGGGAGAAGAGAGGGATGGGATGAAAAGTGAGGATCAAAAAGAAATGAAGGAAGAAAATAGAACAGGCAGGAGAAGGATGAAGGGTTGGGATACGAGGGGAAGAGGGGGAGGGGAGGGGAGAGGCAGAGGGAGAGAGGAGGAGGAGGGGGTAACTGCGTGGCAGGGACAAAGAGGTCATGAGGAGGCGCAGGTGAGAGAGAGAGAGAGAGAGAGAGAGAGAGAGAGAGAGAGAGAGAGAGAGAGAATCAGGAGTAATTTGGGAGGTGAGATAAGAAATCGGACAGTTTTGTGGAAAGGCAGGTAGACAGACATGTTTGTACGAAGGGAGGTAGGCAGGCAGACGTGGGAAGACATCAGGTATATATGTAGATAATAAGCTTTACCTGGCATCATTATCTTTGATATTTTCATTATTATCATCATCATCATCATCATTATTGTCTTTAATGTTCCCATCATATACTTCGATCGCGTCATCATCATCATGAACTCGTAGTAATTCTCACCACAACAATGTCAGTGTTGTAGTCATTAATGCGTCAGTGCTGTCGTCATACTTTTCATAACAATATCGTGAGTATTTTTATTATCCTCATTGTGATCTTTAACAAACTTTACTCTCATTACCGAAAGTGGAAGTTAGTATCTTCACCTTTGTGTGTATGTTTGTTTATATATTTATGTGTGTGTGTATGTCATGAACTATTTGGAAATACCGGGAGGACCATGTTGAAAATGTGTGGGTTTATTGAGAAATACAGCATATGAGAAACGTTTAGTAGCCCTGAATCTCTTCACCCTAACTAAACCCAGGTTACGAGTAGATTTCATTCAAGTATTCAAAATATTCAAGGGACACAATAATATGGCCATCGATAAATATTTCACAGTTGATCACTCAAACTACACTAGAGCTAATAGTCATAGAATTATTGGTAAATGATATTAGTCTTATGAAGCTAGGCATTTTTTCTTTAATAGAGTTGTAAATATGTGGAACAAATTGCCTACAAATGTAGTGAACTGTGATATTGTACTAACCTTCAAAAGTCACATGGATAAGTATCTGTTATCTGACCCCCATCTAAGTATGTTCACTCTTGAATAACATTTCTGTGTAATCATGGCTACAAAATTATGGGAAGGCATTTCCAATCCCAAGAAGCAAAATACTTCATTTTCCACAGAGTTGTAAGTATCTGGAACAGACTTACTTTTACCAAAGTTCATTCCCCCTGTGTCTACGAGACATCCTGTAAACTTAACATATCCGTACATAGCGTCGTGTCACGTCTTTATATATTTATCAATTTGTTAAATGCAAATAAAGTACTGTAGTATAAGCACAGACTAGGATCTGCACAGATAGCCCTGAGTTAACAGTCACTACACTTACATTCGAACTGTGATGGGCTGTGGGTAAATGAGGGTCCCTGTTAAGTGACCACCAACGGGATGTTTTCTTAATGTACCAGGGGTCACTGCTTTAGGAGGTAACTTGTGTGCTTGTCCCACTTGGAAAAGTTCTTTGTCTCGGTGGAGTGAATGGATCTGGGGTTTGATTGACTGCTACCTACCTTAAAAGTGCCAGGCAAGGCTGCCTCACCAGCCCTAAACATCTGCACTGTGCAATTTCCACACTGTGCCTACAGACGCCTCGTTAACTGAATGCACCCATACATAATTACGTGCCGTAGTTATTCATTTATTTGATTACTCATTTTACTTTATTACGGTACTTTCTTTTTCAGGTTATTCAAACTGGTAGCTTATAGATAAAGTATTATAGAATGTGGAGTTTCCCTTTCAATGATTCCTATGAAATTTCCTTGTCAGTTTTTCCATGCTGCATGGTGCTTCTTCTCACTTTTTCCTGGCAGTTTTATTTGGAGGGTTTAGAGGTGGGAGGAGCCTTCTTGCTTTACTATCCATATCCTTCAGCATGTAGAATTAGATCTTGTAGCCATAGTCTACTGTGTAACAAGCAGCCTCAAAAGGACCATAAGGTCTGTAACTGTTTGCTTTTCTTTGTATTCCCTTTGTATTCCCTTGTATTCCTTCGTATTTCCCGAGTAAAATCCAATGATTGTGCACACCAGTATTGTCTGGGACCCTAGATGACCACTTTCCTTGCAATAGAAGACCACTGGGGACCCATTTTACCCACTGAACCTATATCCCTCCTGGGACTTATTTCCTCAGAGATCTATTCTCCATGGACTTCTTCCTATCGTAGACCTTTTATTTTCCCATTACCCACCCACCCGCCAACCCATCCCAGCCACCCTACTCACACACACACCTACCCTGGCTCTCCACCCACCCACCTTCCCATCTACCCTACCTATCCACACACCCACCCTTTCATTTACCTTGCCCAACCACTCACCCTCTCATTTACCTTGCCCTCCTACTCTCCAACTCTCACTGCTCCACCACACCCACCCAACCCTGCCCATCCATCCTGCCTCATCACACCCACCCTGCTCCTCCACACCCACCCACCTCACCCGTCCTGCCCACCCCACCAATCCATCTACCCATCTGACACGTTGTAGCAATTAATATGGTTGAAGTAAAAAAAAAAAAAATGGTTATTGGCTACCATGATTCCACAAAGTTGATTTGATTATTTCTGATTAGTTCTAATCTTAGCCATCAAGGGCACCACATTCTCACCTGTAATGTACACATTTAAATTCATCAGAAGTTAAACCTGTTAGAGCTTTTTTATCCCTAAGCACCGGGTGACTGTTATATCCGTCGCGAAATTAGTGGATCGGGGCCATCAGGTGATGGCTATAACAACAAGTGTTTTCGCGCCACAGTTTGAACTGACCGCCACTTGATCTCGTCACCACAAGGTGGGGATAGCCTCCCAGCACCCGAGGCAAGCATACCTCTGTCATCTCTGTGATTGCCAGGTGTAGGACAATGTTTTCTTAGGTCTTTCATGCGATTCTATATACATCTTATGTGGACCCTTGCATCATCTGCCCCTGCTAAGCCTCTTTCCAGGGATACTAGAAAAGAGGTCAATGACAGTGCCATAAGGCGTGCCTTGGATGCAACAGTGTCTAGTTTATGTGGTAGTGGAGAAGTTATCACGTTGAGAGCAAAGCCATAGTCGCCACAGCGGGCAGACGCATGAACACGTCATGCTCTTGTGCTGAACATTCGTTCTTTTCCTCACGTCATTACTCATCAACACAACGACCAACAGACCTGGGGATACTTTTATTTTCAAGACGAAGAGTTTCTGAGTTAATTGGTTGTTAATTCATTTCCCAAAGTTTTATACTTTCTGAGATATTAAGGTTTGAAAACAAGCAATTTTCAGCAGCTTCCAAGAAATTGCCCGTAGTGAGGTGACGACTGAATTAAAAGTTGCCCGGCGTATGGGTGTTAAAGAGTACAATATGTCCCCCTCGATTTCTGTATAGGTCTGACATGGACCGACAGACAGACAAACATTCTCTTATCAGATTTTTACTGACCCAGTGGAAAAGCGATTACATTTTGGCAGAAGATAAGTGAACGGGAGAAAAGGATAACATAACTAAACACCAGCTGAGGCCAGAGTGTCGGAGGTACAGCTTCTGACATTAGTATTGTTACACTCCGGTACAAAAAAAAAAAAAATCAAACCCCAGTGATGGCATCTTCATAGCGCATCAGATATTTCAAAATATTTATGTAAGAATTTCAGAACTTATTACTATAAACTTGGATTTTTTTTTTTCGCAATTATATTCTTTTCACTTTAATTTGGCATAAAAATGCCATCTCACCATCTTCGTTGGCTTTCTGTCACAAGAGATTGACAGTAAAATATGATGCTAGTCACGAATGAGTGCTGTGGAAAATGATGCTAAGCCGAAGTACTGTCTTCTTCCGCCGCTGAGCTACGGGAAATAAACAGTAAATAGACGAGAATATCCACTTGTGTCCATTTTCCTAACCTGGCCTAAAATCGTCATCCCTCTATCTTGAATACCGATTTGTAAAGTGGGTTAATGCTAGAATATGTTACTAATCACGAAGAAGTGCTATGGAGAGGATGTGTACCTTTAGTATTGTAATATTTTGCCATTGAGTTATGTGAAATTAGCTGCAGCAGGACAAACTTCTGGATCAGCTTAAGGTAAAAGAACCGTAGTTAGAATTAATGATGTGCACAAAACTGAACGTCCTTCCTCGTCGTCGTTGTCATAACAGCCTTTGCCGTCCAGCAGCGTTATCGTGGCCATCATCGGCGTCTGTGTTTTTCTTCCCGAGGCGTTTATATACTGACCAGCAAACCTCTCTTCCCCCTGTAACTCACACCACCCATCAAGGAGGTAGGCGTTGGCGCAGCTAGCCGGACTGGGCAAGCAGGCAGGCAGGCAGGCAAGCAAGCAAGCAGGCAGGCAGGCAGAAAGACAGATTATATAAGTGAATTGGTATATAAACAGAGAGAGGCACTTTTTTTTTAGAGGCGGGTGGAAGAAAGCTAGCTGTAAGACAAGCAGGCATGCGGGGCCAGAGTCAAGCAGAGGAAAAACAACAAGCAGGATGGCAGACAGACAGTGTTCCAGAGGCAGCCTAGGCAAGTAGAGGAAAGACTTACGGGTAGGTAGGCAGGCACCGAACAGCAGGGGCAAGTAGAGGGAAGACTAGCGGGCAGAGAGTGGCTAGAAGCAGTTAATTAAGCAGGCACAGAGTTACATAGCCTAGCAGAGAAACATGCAAGCAGACAGAGGGACCGGTTGATAGGCAGGTGGACGAGGGAGAGACAGGTGAGTATTAATCAAGGGAGAGGAGTAGGCCGAGGCGGAGGGAAGACAAATCGACAGCAGGGCAACAACGAGCCAATTAGCAGGCAGAAAGACAGGCATCAGGTAGACGTGAGTACAGAAAGAGACACATAAGCAGGGCTCTACATACGAAGAAAGAAAACAGACAGACAGACAGAAACCATGAAACCAGTCAGGCAGGCAGACAGACACCAGGTAAGAGTCAAGCGAACAGACCTAGAGAACAGGGAGGGAGATAGGAAGGAACCAAGAAATTAGAAAGACAGAGGAATAAAATAATCAGAGACAGGTAGACGGGAGAATGGACAGGCAGAGAAGAAACCAGACAGATTGACAGACAGACGAGCAGACACAACTGACAAACACGGGAATTACAAATCAACAATGAAACTTATTATCGGGCACAACCTTCCATGACAGCAAACAACAGACATACAGCAAGGAACAGCCAGAAAGCGAGGCGATAAATAAGTGAATGATAAGACGGAACACTTAAACGGAGAGACGATACTTTTGGGGGAAATACACAGACGGAGAGGATGGACGTGAGGGCTAGACAGCAAAGGGAACAGCAGGAAACTAGTCAGGCACAGTATGAAAGCAGGGATAAAGGAGTGAAAAAATAAGAAGGAACATTTGAACAGAGCAGAGCAGAGGCAGACGAGACAGAGTGGAGTGACCTGCCCCGGGGTTGAGGGGTTGAACTGTTTTTCCCTCCACCTCCCCTTCACCTCACCTCTCCCCTCCTTTTTCCCCCCTCCAGCCCCCCATCTGTCTGCCCCATTCCCCTCTCCTTTTCCCTTCGCATCCTGATCCTTTCTTCCTCCTCCCCCAAGCTCCCTTCCTGTTTCCTCTTCCCCATCCCCTTTCTCCTTGTTTCCTCATCATCATCCCCCTTCTTTCTTCCTCCTCCCTGTCTCCTCCTGAATTCCTCCTCCCTGGTCCTCTCTCTCTCTCTCTCTCTCTCTCTCTTCCTTATTCCCTAACTCCATTTTTTTCCTCCCTCTCTTCTCACATCGTTCCTTCTTCTCTGTGTTTTCTCTCACCTTCCCGTATATATTTCCTCTCTTCCTGCCCATGTTTCCTCTTCCCCTCTTCGCTTTCCTCTTATTATCATCAGCCTCCTTTATGGAGGCTTTTTAGTCTGAATAAAATCTTCTGACGATAATAGTAATGAAATGTAGAAACAGCCATCCTACAGGAGTTAAATTCCTTAAATCCTACCTTTCCATACGTATTTCTGCCACTTTTCTTTTTTTGTTTTCCTATTCCATTCCTTCCTTCCTTCATTCATTCATTCATTCATTCATTCCCTCCTTCCTTTCTCTCTTCTTTCGTTCATTCATTTATAGTTTCTTCGTATTTTTTCTTTCTTTCCTTCCGCGTCTGTTCTCTGGTTCCTTTATTTCACACTGGTCCCTCCTTGGCCTTCTGTCGTCCTCCTTCCCTCCTTCTCTTCCTTCCTTCCATCCTTTTGTATATTCATCGCATATATACATGTGTGGTTGAGTGTAAGTAAATGAATGTATGCGCCTGTGTATGTATGTGTATAAAATTGTACAGTACTCTGTATATGTAGGTGTCTAGATTTCGCCCACAGGTGCATTTGTGTAGTCATATAGGCTTCAGACATGTATTGTGTGTGTGTGTGTGTGTGTGTGTGTGTGTGTGTGTGTGTGTGTGTGTGTGTGTATTTGGTATGCCTGCGTGTTGTTTGACCTTGTGATGCTTTAGAAAGAGAGTGAGTGAGTTTAGGCCTTTGTACGTATGAATGCTGATTTATCCAGATGTGTGTGTGTGTGTGTGTGTGTGTGTGTGTGTGTGTGTGTGTGTGTGTGTGTGTGTGTGTTCCATTACTGATAACATGACTGGCTCTGCTCCTGCAATCAGCATACAAGGTGGTCCCGTTTGTGATACCCACATATGGATCAAACCACCGTCACACCTACCTCTGCCGGTGTGCTTGGCGATGGGAACATGGTGACTGGATAGATGAACAGGCGATAGACAGAGGACGAGGGATTGTGTGTGTGTGTGTGTGTGTCTGTGTGTGTGTGTGTGTGTGTGTGTGTGTCTGTGTGTGTGTGTGTGTGTGTGTGTGTGTGTGTGTGTGTGTGTGTGTGTGTGTGTGTGTGTGTGTGTTCCATTACTGATAACCATGGTGACTGGATAGATGAACAGGCGATAGACAGAGGACGAGGGATTGTGTGTGTGTGTGTGTGTGTGTGTGTGTGTGTGTGTGTGTCTCGTATCTCAGACTAGGGTAAAAATAATCTTGTTGTTTTTAAAGCATCAAAGACTCAGTTCTTACACCTATCAACCAGACAGAATCTTCCACGGGAGTACCCACTAATGTTTAATAATATTCAGCTTAATCCAGCATCATCCTTGAACTTCCTTGGGGTTTCATTTACTCGGGACTTGTCTTGGAAAGATCATATTACATCTCTTGTAAAATCTGCTTCCAAGATATTAGGTGTGCTAGGCCGACTCCGTTCCTTCTTTACTCCTGCACAGTTGTTGATTTTATTAACGGGTTTTATCCGCCCCTGTGTAGAGTACAACTCTCATGTGTGGGGAGGCTCCCCAAATACAGCTCTTCTCAGTAGGGTTGAATCAAAGGCATTTCGTCTCATTAACTCTCCTCCTCTTACTGGCTTCCTTCAACCTCTGTCTCTTCGCCGCACTGTTGCATCTTTGTCTCTTTTCTATCGCTACTTCAATGGTCACTGTTCCTCTGAACCATCTGCTTGCAGCCCTCCACCTCTACGACGGGCGTGTAGCACCCGTGTAGCAGAAACCTCTCATCCCTTTTCTGTCCAACTCTCTAATGCAAGAGTTAACCGTTACTCCCAGTCCATCATTTATGCAACAGGTAAACTCTGGAACTGTCTCCCTTTGTCTGTATTTCTTGCTAGCTATGATCTCCAGTCTTTCAAACGCAATGTATTCAGACATCTCGAAATGACCGGAACTTGAATTTGGCTCTCTCTTGTATTTTGTTTTTCTCTTGGAAGGAACAGTATTGCGGGCTCGTGGCCTTTGGTTCCTTCTTCCTAGCATTAAAAAGAAAAAATCAGGGTCGCAGAACAAAATTAAATATTCGGCCCTTAGACTTATTGTTGAGTACGGATGTTCTTTGCCCTGAGTATTCCTCGTTTTTGTATTGCTGTTGGTCCATATTAGGTGCACAGCAGTATAAGAGCTGAATAGAATCGTGTGGTGCAGCAAGAATGAGATTTTTAAAAAAGTCGTCGGACTGAATGGGTTCAGTAATACAATTTTATGAGCGGGTTGTTTGAGCACTCATGAGGTGGAGGGGGAGGGGCTGACTAGTGATAATGGTGGAGATAAAGTCCCAAGGACTGGGTGGATTATTTGATGGGTGAACCGCCATTGTGCCCGCCGGGGCTGGGTGAGTGACGGATGACGGGGCGTGGGTTGGATGACAGGGAGAGTGGGAGAGGATAGGGGACTGGGATTGGTGCTGGGGGAGGAAGGCGGGCGGCGAGAGTGGCGGTGGGAGTGACAATGGTAGGGGAAAGGAAGGGAGGGGAGTGGAAGGGGAGGGGTAATCAGAATGGGTAGGATAGGGGAATGGAAGGGGGAAGGTTAGGAGTATGAATGTGGGAGAGTGCAAGGACTTAGGGAGGGGAGGGTGGTGTGATGAATTGGCAAGGATGGGGAAGAAGGGGCAATAGTAGAGGAGAAGGGGGCAGGGAGTAGGAGGGGAGAGGGAATCAGTGAGTAGGAGAGGGTAATGGGATAGGTAGGATGACATGGGTGACTAGGTAGGATGACAGGTGGACGGGGAGTGGGTGAGGGGTAGGGGATCACGAGGGGATGGGGAATGACAGGTGATGGGAGTGGGTAATGGGAGTGGGCTAGGTGGGCAGGAATGAGGGGAGACAGGGTAGGATGAGGTTACAGGGGGTAGTGTGAGTGATGATGTAGGGGGTGACAGGGGTGGGGGAGAGGACAGGTGGGGCACTGGAGAGGAAAGATGAGAATTGGAGGATGAGGAAAGTATGCGTAAATGAAAGAGAGAGAGAGAGAGAGAGAGAGAGAGAGAGAGAGAGAGAGAGAGAGAGAGAGAGAGAGAGAGAGAGAGAGCAGATCAACCCCTCCACTTTTACGTACTTATCATTCTCTTTTTACGCCAGTCTACTTTTCTTCAGCTTAAGGGAAACCTCTTGTGAGTGCATATTGTAGGTGAGAAGCGTCTTTCCTTAGTCCCTTCCTTACGGTAGCATTTTTATTTTATTCTTTCTAGCCAGACGTTTTATTTCATCCTAAGAGAGACGTCACGTTGTAAAGGAATCATTGGTAATGCTGGAGACGAAGAGGGCGATATGGGGCGAGAAGTGGAATATGGTTGGAAAAGGGGAAGAGGAGGAGAGGGGAGTAAGGTAGGAGGAGAAGGAGGAACAGGAGAAGAAAAAAAGAACAGGAGGAGAAGAGAGGAATATGGTAGGAAAAGAAGGAACAGGAGAAGAATAAAGAACATGAGAAGAGAGGAATATGGTTGGAAAGAGAGGAACAAGAGAAGGAAAATAAAAATAGGAACATAGAAGAAGGGATAATAGAACCACAAGACGAGTGGAGGAGTGGCATGAAGGAAGCGAATGGAGGAGTGAGTGAGAGGACGAGAACACCATAATAATCTATAAGACGAGTAATGGCGATGGGCAAAAAAGATAAAGTAGAAACAGAACACACTGAGATGGGAATAGCAGCTACCAATAAGTTTAAGTAGTGTAGAATAATATATGCCGTGTGTGTGAGGTACGACGAAGGATAGGTGATGTGAGTGGAAGTAGTGGAGGGCGAGTGCGTAGGGAATGACGAAGGAAGTAAGTAGAGCGAGTGAGTGAAGGATGAGGAAGGGAAGGTGATGTGAGTGAAACTAGTGGAAAAAATATATACATAAATAGGCTTAGTGTGTGAGGGATAAACAAGGATAGGTGAGGTGAGGTGACGGGGCAGGGTGAGTGAGCGAGGGGTAACGGAAGTGGAGGACGAGGGGAGGAGGCATCAAGGTGACGATGAATTGTGGGTTAGCAGACGAGGCGAGGAACGGGAAACGAGTGAGGATAAACCGGAAAAGGGATTGTGAAAAGGTGGGAAGTTGAGATCCGACATCTGTGTGCCTGAGCCTGGGGTTGGAAGCTGGGGATGTTATGTGATGTTTATAATGGATCCTAGTGGTGTCTTTTCATATGCATCTCTCTCTCTCTCTCTCTCTCTCTCACACACACACACACACACACACACACACACGCACGCGCGCTCCCATTATATCAGTTAAATTTATCACATGCATCACTCACCACAGACACCCTTTCCTCACTCGTACTTCACCAGCATGGAGAAGGGTTAATTCTGGCAGTCACTCTCCCACCGAGGCAACAATCCAATCAGTGTACTTCATATAGTGTATTACATTTCCGGTTTACAGTACAGTTACGGAGATGTGCAGAAACTGGAGACAAATGATGAGAAGAAAAAGGATATAATATAAGTAGGGGAGAAAGATGGACTGACAGGATGAAAATCAGGAGAGAAGCAGTGAGGGGAAATGAGAACAGTTGGGCAAGTAACCGAAATTGGAACGAAAAACAGAAGTGAGGGAACAGACGACGAACATTATACTAGACAGGACGAATAGAAGTGTTAGAGAAAAAGAAGAGGTGCAATCATGAAGGCCTAATATGCAGATAAATCGCAAAGGCGGAGGTGCTAAGGGGCCACGGGATTCCACTGGCAGGATTCTAGGACACCCGTTGCTAGAAAGTGGAGGAGTAGGTGGCGTGGAGGCGGTGAGAGGTGGAGTGTTAACCTCTTCAGCCTCATGACGTATACAGGGTGGTACGTAAATAGCTCTGCACTACATACTCACCCGGTGGTTTCCTACGTGTTACGGGAACGGCACAGTCTGCTGGTGTGGGAGTGGCTGTGGCATTGGGAGTAGGAAGTGAATAAATATGTGGACCATCCCATATTTAATTTTAATCATCCAACCCTCGGACGATTTTACTCAAGATTTCATTCAGCTGTAATAGTGAAAGGGTTAACTAAGGCACCATCTAACCCCTCCAGTTCAAGCCTCTCTCCTAAGCTGAATAAAATTGTCTAGAGTCAGGGGTAAAGTTAAAAATACGCTATTGTAGTGAACGGGTTATGATTATAGGACATAGCTTGCCATTGCTAGAAAGTGGAGTAGGTGGAGAGAAAAAGAGAGAATGTGTGTGTGTGTGTGTGTGTGTGTGTGTGTGTGTGTGTGTGTGTGTGTGTGTGTGTGTGTGTGTGTGTGAGGACGTTGATGTGAAGCCTGTGTGGATGGCAGAACTGTGGGTGGCAGATTAATGGCGCTGATAACCACTGATCACTAGGATGTCTCTGAGCGGAATTGGAATGAAGTGTTTTAAGGCTTACTACTGCAGGTGGAGGCAGTAGGAGATCTGCGTGGTTTGGATAGAAATTGATGATGATGATGGTGGTGGTGGTGGTGGTGGTGACGATGATGATGATTAGTAGTAGTAGCTGTAGTAGTAGTAGTAGTAGTCATAATAATAATAATAATAATAATAATAATAATAATAATAATAGTGGTAGTAGTAGTGGTAGTAACAAGCTGTATTTCGTCCACATTAGCCTTAAGCATTATGCAGGCAGTTGCAGTGAGAAATGTTGTGTGTGTGTGTGTGTGTGTGTGTGTGTGTGTGTGTGTGTGTGTGTGTGTGTGTGTGTTCAAGAGAGGGAATTAATATCCATGACGCTCCTCCACTTTAGTAAATCTCCTCACTCCTCTCCCTCCCTTCCCCATTTACTTCCCCCCTCCCTCCCTTTCTCCTCCCCCCTTTGAATCCCTCTGCCTTCCCACTTCTACCCTTCTGTCCTCCTCTCACTTCTCCTGCCTCCCCTTTCACTTATTATATTCAACCCTCTCACCATATTCCATCCCTTCTTCACTTCTGCCATCCCTCTTATTCCCCTTATCTCGTCTCCTTCCTTCTCTCCCTGTTTCCCTCACCCCTACTCCCCTGCTCTACCCCTTTTCCTACACTTTTCCTTTCCTCCCTGCTGAACTTTTCCCCTTGCTCCACGCACACCACTTTCCCTCTTCCTCCTGCTCCCTTCCTCTTACACTCCTTTCTCCTCCCCCAATCCTCCTACACCCATCTCGTCTCCCCTACTCCCTCTACACCCCATTCTCCTCCCCAATTCCCCCTGCACCCCTTTCTCCTCCCCTGCACCCCTTTCTCCTCCCCTGCACCCCTTTCTCCTCCCCTGCACCCCTTTCTCCTCCCCCTGCACCCCTTTCTCCTCCCCCTGCATCCCTTTCTCCTCCCCCTGCACCCCTTTCTCCTCCCCCTGCACCCCTTTCTCCTCCCCCTGCACCCCTTTCTCCTCCCTCAACTCCCCTTTCTCCTCCCCTCTCCCCCTACGCACCTTTCTCCTCCCGTACTCCCCCTACGCCCTTTTCTTCTCCCCCTACACCACTTTCTCCTCCTCCTACACCCCTTTCTCCTCCCCTACATCCCTTTCTCCTCCCCTACATCCCTTTCTCCTCCCCCTACACCCTTTTCTCTTCCCCTACACCCCTTTCTTCTCCCCCTTCACCCCTTTCTCCTCCCTTTCATCCCTTTGTCCTTTCCTACATCCCTTTCTCTTCTCCTACTCCCCCTACATTCCTTGCTCCTCCCCTACTCCCCCTACACTTCTTTCTCCTCCCCTACTCCCCTCACCCGCCTTCTCCCCCTCCCCTCCAGGACCGTTGACACTCACTGGATGAACCCTGCACAGATTATAAACCCACCCAGCTCCCTACTTGTCTCCTCTCCGCACTACCTCTTCCCCACCGCTCCCCACATTCCCCTGCTTCCCTCCCCAGCTCACATCTCCCTCCTATTCCCAACCCTCCCCATGTCCCGTCATCTTCACCCCTCCCCACCCCATACCCCATTCTCCCCTCCCCACACCACATCCCCCTTCTATCCCCACACTCCACACTTTATCTCCTGCCTCATGCTTTCCTTCCCGGATCTCCTCCTCTCCCCTTCCCCCTTCCCCTTATCACCTCCTCCCCATCCCTCTTCAGTTCCTCTGTAGCTCCTGTTTTGCACACCCTCTTCATTCCTTCTTCCCACTTCCTCACCTCCTCCTCTTTCCCTCCGTTTCTCTACACTATCCTCTATTCCTCCCCATCTTCCCCTTTCCCACCTCCCCCACCATTCCACCCTACATTCCCTCTCCTCCCCTTCCCTTCCATTTCCTCCCTCCTTTCCATACCGTTTCAGCTCTTCCTCTTCACCCCACATTCCCTCTTCTCTCCTCCCCTTCCCTCTCCTTTCCACGTCTCTCCTCTCTCATTTCCTTTCCTCTTTTCTCGCCACACCCCTCCCCCTTCTCTTCATCCCCTCCCCTCCCCTCCCCTCCCCATCTTCCTCTCTTACTTCCCCTCTCTCTTCTCTCTCCCTCCCCTCACTTCCCTTCTTCCCCTCTCCCTCCCCTCCCCTGCCTTTTCCCCTCCCCTCTCCCTCCTCTCCTGCTCTCTGGCACTCCAAATAAGGACCTCAACGACACACCTCCAGCCCTGCTACCTCACCCTGGAGAGAGAGAGAGAGAGAGAGAGAGAGAGAGAGAGAGTGTGTGTGTGTGTGTGTGTGTGTGTTTGTGTGTGTGGTCGTCCTCTATAACCACAAACTATACATATATTATAACCTTGTAAGAGATACGTTAATTGTCATTGCACTTGACCCTGCTCGCGTGAACTCTGCCCTTCATGCATCTCCTTAAAGGCGGGCACGCAGCATCCGCCTGTCTACACATTCCTTTCCAGTGCGCACTCCCATATTTACGGACAAACTCTAGCTGAAGTTGTGTATATTGCTTGTTTATACTGTATTCTTCACTCTTACAACTACCAGACATTTACCCAAACAAGAGTGAACAATCAAGTGAAATATTTCGAAATTCCAGACTACCTATGCTGATGCTTCAATGCTGTGTAGAGTTGCTTATCCTGTATATTATTTAAAATGCTTCATAAATGTTTTCCCAATTCTTGTAAAGATAAAGTAACCATGATTCATGTATATGCTGATATCCACAAAGAAATGTAAAGAAAATGTCACGAGCGCTTCTGTGTAATCACATTCCCTGAAGATGTGATTACATGGAAGCCATCCATCCATCCATTATCCAGTCCTACATTGCCCCATGAGGAGTGTAGGAGCCCGGGGCTAAGCAGTTGGTCCTGACATTTAAGATGAGAGTGACCAGCCTCACTCATCGCTGAGTGGCATTACATGAGCAGTCAACCCCAACCACCGCTTGGATATAATCCTTCACCGGCTCAATCCAATTGGAGCGCAATAATTACCCACTAAACCACCAGGCGCCAAAATTTGGTTATATGGTTACCACCCAGCGTAGTAAATGGTTTGCTGGTGTACAGGAAACATTTGGCTTGTCACTCAGTGTAGAGTCACCCACAGGCTGAAGGAAGAGGAAAGAATGAAGGAAAGAAAGACAGAAGAGGAAGTGTAAATGAAGGAAAGAAAGACAGAAGAGGAAGTGTAAATGAAGGAAAGAAAGACAGAAGAGGAAGTGCAAAGTTACCCGTAGGCAGAAGGACAAGGAAAGAATGAAGTAAAGGAAGACAGAAGAGGATGGAAGGAAAGAAGGATGGAGGAGAGGAAAGGGCAGACACCCGACAGCAGCACTACATCGAGTGAGTGGATGGTGAGCGCCCCCATGTAGCACTAGGGACATTTTCCCCTTTTCCTTGTGGATATCAGTATATATATATATATATATATATATATATATATATATATATATATATATATATATATATTTATAAAAGAGAGAAAAAGATAGAGTATCAGGAGAAATTGAAAGATGAGTGGAGCGCAGTGAAAGATCGGGAAAATGGCAGCGTGGAGGAGGAATGGCAGTTGTTTAAGAGTGCTGTGGTGGGGCATGCAGAAGAGGTGTGTGGTGTGAGACGTGTGGGTGGTGGTGTAAGAAAAGGAAGTGAATGGTGGTGCGAGGAAGTAAGTATGGCTGTGGCCGAGAAGAGACGTGCATATGAAGTGTGGCTGCAGAGGAAGGATGAGATGTCATATGAAAGGTATAAGGAAAAGAGGAATAGAGCGAGAAAGGCTGTGCGTGATGCTAAAGTGGCAGCAGATGAGAGGTGGGGTAGGCGGCTGACAGAGAATTTTCAACAGAATAAGAAAATGTTTTGGAAGGAGGTGAAAAGGGTGCGAAAGGGAGGGTCTGGGAAGGAAGAACGAGTAAAAGCAGAGGATGGAAGGATGTTAATTGAGATGGATGCAGTAAGGAAGAGATGGGCAGAGTATTTTGAAAGATTATTAAATGTAGAGGAGGAAAGGGTGGTTGAGATTGTGGCGGATGGAAGGGTGCAAGGAATAAATGTGTTGGGAGAGTTGAATGATTCTTTGATCACGAAGGAGGAAGTGGAGAAGGCAGTAAAGGAGATGAAAACAGGGAAAGCTGCAGGTATGGATGGGTGTGCTGTGGAATGCCTGAAGGGTGGTGGAGTGACTATTGTTGACTGGTTAGTAAGATTGTTGAATGTGTGCTTTGAGAAAGGTATGGTGCCAATTGACTGGGCAAGTGTGGTCCCGTTGTATAAAGGCAAGGGTGATAAGTATGAATGTACTAGCTTTAGGGGTATAAGTCTGTTGAGTGTTGTAGGTAAGGTGTATGGTAGAGTGTTAATTATGAGAGTTAGAGAGGGTACAGAGGGAGTGATTAGTGATGAGCAGTGTGGCTTTAGGAGAGGGAGGGGATGCGTTGATCAGGTGTTTGCTGTGAGACAAGTGTGTGAAAAGTATTTAGCGAAAGGCAAGGATGTGTTTTGGGCATTTATGGATTTAGAGAAAGCGTATGATAGAATTGATAGGGAGGCTTTGTGGACTGTTTTAAGATTGTATGGACTTGATGGTAGGTTACTAAAAGGGGTGAAAAGTTTTTATGTAAATAGTAGAGCATGTGTAAGAGTGGGAAATGCTGTGAGTGATTGGTTTCCCGTGAGAGTGGGGCTGCGACAGGGATGTGTGATGTCACCTTGGTTGTTTAATATTTACATGGATGGTGTTGTAAGGGAGGTGAATGCAAGAGTTTTAGGTGGTCTGAGTCTGGTAAATGTTGATGGTGGAGATTGGAATCTGAAGCAGCTGCTGTTTGCAGATGATACTGCACTGGTGACTGATTCAGAGGAGAGATTGAAACAGTTGGTAGAGGAGTTTGGAAGGGTGTGTGCAAGGAGGAATTTGAAAGTAAATGAGAATAAGAGTAAAGTGATGAAGTGTACGAGGTTGATAGATGGTAGGGGGATGAATATAGTTTTGAATGGTGAGTTGCTTGAGGAGGTAGATTGTTTTAAATATCTAGGGTCACATGTTGCTGTGGATGGAAGAATAGATGCAGAAGTGAAGTTTAGAATAAATGAAGTAGGAAAGGTGCTGGGAGGAATGAAAAAAGTGTTTAAATGTCGTTCGCTTAGAATGGATGTAAAGAGAAGGCTGTATGAGGGTGTTGTGGTACCGACTGCATTATATGGGGCTGAAACATGGAATATGGGTGTAGCAGAGAGGAAAAGTTTGAATGTAATGGAGATGAGGTGTCTGAGGAGTATGTGTGGAGTGACGCGTATGGATCGGGTGCGAAATGATGAAGTGCGAAGGAGAACTGGAGTTGTTCAGGAGATGGCTGGTAGAGTTGAGCAGAGGGTGTTGCGATGTTTTGGGCATATGGAGAGAATGGATAATGAGCGATTGGTGAAAAAGATAACTAGATCTGATGTGAGAGGTGTAAGGCTGAGAGGAAGACCACGAATAGGATGGATGGATAGTGTGAAGAGAGCGCTGGATGCGAGAGGGATGTCTGTCGAGCAAGGAAGAGTGGCTGTGCGTGACAGAAATAAATGGAGAGAAATTGTGAATAAATAAGTGATGACGCAGCCCTGAGGGGATATTCTCCCGCATTTGGTCTGATCAGCTAGTCAGGTCAGGTGCGGGTAAGGGGATGGGTATGTTATGATGTGGCAGGGGTAAACCAGCTCTGCTGTCGGGCCCTGCTGCGGATGTCACTGATTGCATTGCGCAGTTGACCCTTGTGCGGTGTGGTGCGGTGAGGATCTGTCCGTTCTCCCCTTTGGGGCTAAGATGTGAATGAATGTGTTTAAATGGATGAGTAAATGGAGAGTGTGTCGTCCTGTCTCGGCTACCTCCCTTTCCTTGGGGGAAGCAGCCTAGGTATATATATATATATATATATATATATATATATATATATATGTGTGTATATATATATATATATATAAATATATATACATATATATATATACACATATATATATATATATATATATATATATATATATATATATAAAAACACACACACACACACACACACACACACACACACACACACACAGCTGTCTTAGACGATTTTATTTTCCCTTGGTGGAAACTGAACTGGATAGTTAAATGCACAGGTAGCCTTCATTAACCCTTGAATCGTAAGGTGTTCTCCAGATTTGATTAAATAAGTCTGGTTTTAGGGAAATATAACAAAAGTAAAATAAGATAAAAATGACATCGTGGAAGGGGTTAATGGGTGTTCTCAGTTTTGTATATACGCCAGTGGCCATTTCCGTAAGTCATCCCCAGGCTGCCTCTCCCCCTCCCTACCATCCCCAGTCTTTATATGGCATGGGGTCCAGGCGCCAAGCAGTGAACGAAGCCTGGTATTGGTCAAGTTTAAATTGACGACAGTTGCAGCGTGTGTGTCATAGACTGGTTGATGGATGGATGGATGGTTGAATAGATACATAGAAACATTATTGATAGACAGATAGATAGATAGATCGATAGATAGATGTAGATAGAGATGCTAGATAGACGTAGACATAGAGACAGAAGCGCAGATATGTATACAGACGAACAGATGTAGGAACAGGAGCGTTGAGAGGAGCCTAGTGAGTGGGCGTGACGGCTGCATAAAATAGATAAATAAATAGATACAAGTGGCTTTGACGGTGGAGTAAATAAGTGTGAAGAGGCGGATTGAGGTTGAGAGGGCAGTGAAGGAAGAGAGTGGAGGGTTGTGAGTGAAGGGAAGGAAGGAAAGGTGATGAGTGACTGTGAATGCATTAAGGGGAAAATTGTGAATGAAGGACGAGAAATGAAGTGGGGTGGACGAAGAGGTTAGATGGTTGTGAATGAAGGGAATGAATGAATGAAAAGAATCGTGAATGAAGAACGAGGATGTAGGATTGTGAATGAAGGGAATGAATGAAAATGAAAGGATGTGAATGAAGTAAGAAGAAATTAAAGTCAAAGAAGAGCAGAGAAGATTGTGAATGAAGGCTTGAGGGTTTGAATGATGGAAGAGTAGGTTGTGATGGAAGAAGGAGAAGGCAAATGAAGAAGGAAGGAAGGTGAGAGAGGGGGGAGGGAGGATGTGATTGAAGAAGAACTAAGGATGGAAGGGAGAGGGTGAAAAATGGAAGACAACAATGAACGAGGGAGAAATGAAAGAGGGAGGAATAGAATGAGGGAGGGAGAAAGGGAATGAGGAAGGGAGGAAGAGAATAAAGGAGGGGGGGGGAGAATGAGAGAGGGAGGAGGAGAATGAAGAAGGGAGAAAAAGAGTAGGGAGAGGAAGAGAATGAAGAAAGGAGAAGGGGGAAGGAAGAGAATGAACGAAGGAGGGGAATATGAGGGAGGGAGGAAGAGAATGAAAGAAGAGAAGAAAGACAATGAGGGAGCATAAAGGGTTGTTGACAGTGTGTGTTTAGTAGGACATCCTTCAACTGTGTCGTGTTATGTCCTTGAGAGAGAGAGAGAGAGAGAGAAGAGGGTGAGTGGTGGGTGATGTGGTGAATCATGAATGGACGCTGGAGGGATTGAGTGCATAAATAACACACAAAATCGATGCCTAAACAGACAGGTGGATAAAGATAATGGAAAGTGATGGATGAATAGGTAAATAAAGGGATGCATTAATAGCCCGTTGGATAGAGACTGGAAAATGATAATATATACATACGGACCATTACACATGCATACATATATACATACATATATTTATACATACATACATACATACGTACATATATTTATACATACATACATTTATTTATAATACATGCATTCATGCAAACATACATACATATATACATACCCTGTATATAATTGGGTAGACAGATTGAGTTAGGCGAATATTAGCAGATTTGACAGAGAATATTGTAGTCGTTTGCAAGGAAGAGGAGCAGGACGGGAAGGAAACGAGAGGGGAGAGAGAGAGAGAGAGAGAGAGGAGGGGGGGGGAGGGACCGGAAAAATGTGGAGGGCGGGAGGATCTGACAATACATAGATATGAGGGTGAGTCACTGCCCCTCTCCCTCCCTCAGGCACTCACACCTGACTCACACCGACGGACAAGGCAGGTGTAGGGCGGGGCAAGGCTGGATACGAGACTAGGTTTGGCAGAGCAGGACAAGACAGGGCAGGGTAGGGCAGAACAGCACAGCATGGGGGTGAGGTTGAGTCTGGCAAGGTAGGGCAAAGTATGGCATGGCAGGGGACGAGACTGGGTTTGGCAAGGTAAAGCAGGGCAGGTATAAGGCGTGGTAGGACGGGATAGAACAGGGCAGGGTAAGGCATGACATTTCTTGGCAGGACAAGGTAATGTAGGGCAGTTGGTAGGGCAGGGCAGGATATCGTGGAGGAAAGGAAGAGATTATGGTGAGTAGGGCAGAGAAGGGAAGGGTCGGAGAGGACTGGGTATGGGAGGGTAAGGCAGAGTTTTGGTGAAGCAAAAGTGATGGGGTGATGAGTAGGACAAGGCAGGGCAGGACAAAACATGATGGAATTTAGGGAAGAGAACATGAGGTGAATAAGCGGAGCAGAGCGGGACAGGTTAGAGAAGGGCAGGCCATGACAGGACAGGACAGACAGGGTAGGACAGGGCTGGGAATGCTGAAGCAGAGGAAGAGAGAGGATGGTATAGCTGCGGTCATGACGAAAACAATTGAGGACAGAAAGAAATAGGCGGTGGAAAGGGCAGTAGAGTTACGGACAAGACGAAGACGAGTCAGGGGCCATATTTATTAAGGGTCTTTGCATTCAGGCTCCTATGACTCACAGTCTCAACTAGATAAAATCGTGTGGTGGTAGCTTGAACAGTACTGGAAGTGTTTTGACTGTGAGTGTGTTAACCAATTTCCACGGCCAGCAAATTTCCATGGCAATAAAATGTCCCATTTTTTTTTTCCTCGTTGTGTTTCACTCTGATTTGGTAGTTTGGTGATTGTGTGAGTCAGTACAAAGGCATACACAAGGAATCTCAAGGACAGCTTAGGCACAGGAAAGTTTATAAATATGGATGCAGATGATGGGGCGGTGGAGGTGCAAGTTTTTCTCGAGAAGAATAGCCATTTGGGATCGAACAACTTTTTTTACTTACCTTTTTCCTTAATGAACCTCCTTTCAATCCCACAATGCTTATATAAACAGCTGTCTTGGAATGAAGTGGATGCCGCCTGCTTTTAATAAAAGTAATCTCTAGGAAAAAACTTACTTCTCCCCATCCCATACCCACAAGGACCTCGGCTTTGAAATAATACCAGGTTTATAAGATATCCTTGAATTTATTAACAGAATTGCACGATTTTAGCCTCATGCCTGCCCTGGACTTCGCTGTATTGAGTAAAGTACTACAATTGCCAGAGTGGAATACGATTAACACCTTCAGGCAGATCTTTTTATTTTATTCAGAGCAGGTGAGACGTATGCGGCTGTAGGGATTAAAAGACGTCCTCATGTAGAGGGAGTTAAAGAATCGTTTGCCATATTTCTGAGCGTCTTAGCAAGGGGAGGGCTGGGACGGGAAGCGAAGGGGGGGGGAGGATGTTAGGGGTAGGAAGGGAGTAGGGGCAGGAGCGGGGTAGGCAGAACAAACCCTCACCATACCATGTTCGGTCACGCATGGAGCAATAGCACAACATTTTTTTTAAGGATCAATAAAAGGCCTCTAGTTAGGTCCAACGTTACGTCATGATTGTAGTTAGACCTGGCACGGTGCCTTATTTACATTATTTAGCTGAGTCTCTGTTTTAAATTGATTGCCTGTACCCCTAACTTCAATCGACTGTAACTTAACACTTCACAATCAAATTAGGGTTAATATGGAAGTGACAGATGTACGAACAAGCAAAATTCAAATGTTTCTGTCTTTACCAATATCTAGCCGTCTGTCTGTTTACATATCTATCCTGTTTTACCTATTTCTGCCTCTGTCTGTCAATCTGAATCCATCCATCTATCTGTCGATCTGTCATTTTCATTATTTCTGCAGGGGATACCTCTATGATAAAAATTAGTCCCCCTTATGAACACGTCCCCTTGATTGACTTATATGTTACAGAGAATTCGTGTAGCCAGTGGTTTCATGAAAACCCTAGAGAATTCGTAAAATGAGTTTAAATTAGGATGGGTTAATTAAGTTTGGTTAATTTTGGCTGCGGTTAGGTTAGGCTGGGATAATCTAGGTTAAGTTTAGGTTAGGTTAGGTCAGGTCAGTTTATATGAACGCTTAAGTTAATTTAGCATTCATATAAATTAACCTAGCCTAACCTAACTTAAACTTAACCTAGATTATCCCGGCCTAACCAAACCTAGCCTAAATTAGCCTAATCTTAGTTAACCCATCCTAATTTATCCTCATTTCACGAATCCCCTAGGGATTTCATGAAATCACTGGCTGCACAAATTCCCTGTAACATATAAATTATCTGGAAATTTAAACCCTTTACTCTTTCTTCCTTTTTTTTTTTTTTTTTTCTAAATTCATTAGGTATTATTCAGCTTGGGAGAACCTCCCTGGTAGTGAAAGAGTTTATGAAGGCTGTACATAACCCCTCCAGTTGAATAGGTCTCTCGTAAGCTGAAAAATTTGATAGCAAGTAGTAGCAGTAGTTGTTGAGGGATATTTGTAAAACCAGGCAGTGGAGGAGTCTGTTTATATCAGTGCCACCACATGAAGGCGTCCCTCTGCAGCACGTTAATGATTATGCAGGACAACACTAGGCGTCATGGCACTTTTTAGGTTAAATGCGACAGTGACTTCACGCATTGAATCATAGGGTGATAGTAACAAAAAAATACGTCAGCACGCCCCTCTTTCATCCGGTGACGTCATGTATGGTTTGTTGTGCTTCCTTCAGGCGATAATGCTGACCCTGGGAGAGACCTACTGCTGGGAAGGCTGTGTTTAATTCCTTGAGGTTAAAAAAGAAAATATCGCAAGTTGAATAAGATCGTGCGGAGGCAGCAAAAAAAAAAAAAATAAGTAGATACTGATAAATAGTCAAGACGTCCTCGCACGCGTGGGGTTAAGTGCCATTATGTCTTCCTGAAGAAATCGTCTGGCAGCAGCAAAAATAAATGAATGAAGAAATAGATGAATAAATATGAATTAATTAATGAATAAATAAACATAGAAAGGCATCTGTATTGTCATGGTAGTGAAAGGGTTAATGAACAAAATCGTCGGGCGGTAGCAACAAGAAAGTTACAAAAAATCGTCCTGGCACTGAAAGGGTTATCAGCAACGTTGCCGTAATAATTCTCTACAATGACATACTGTATATTTTTGTATATCTTCAAAAATTATAGCATAGGGGAGAATTTTGGAGCTGTAGGTGTTAAATAGAGCCTTCATCACGATATTCATTAGCGGGCGCCTCATACCGGATGAGTGAGATCGCCTGACAGTAGCAAGGAAGAAAAAAAAAAAAAAAAACTAAAGACGTCATAGCACTTCCAAGGTTAAATGTGACACTTATGTAATAATATTTGACGGTAACAACAGCATATCATTGTTAAACACATCATTGCGGTGGATTGATTAAATGCAACCTGCCATAAGTGTGAGATAATCAGTATCATATGGTGGCAGCAATGGGAAGAATAAAAAGACGTGATAGTACTGAATAAAATGGTGCTTCTCTTTTTTTTTCCAACTCAGGGCATAGGCTAACATCCCGTTCCCTTAGGCCCAGCAGTCCTTCGTGCATCACACACTTAGGAATAAAAAAAGAAAAAAAAAATTAATAGGAGTGGACGTGTCAGTGTGAGGTTACCAGTCCCGGATACTCGTTCTGTCACCACTCCGTCTCTCCTCCTTTCCCAGAACGGACGTGAGGCGTGGACACAACTATGCCCCCACTCTGTCAGCAAAGACATTAAGGCAAGAGAAGCAAGATTGGAGGAAATGTATGTTTGATACTGATGCAAGAAAGGGGAGGTTAGAGGAACTGTTTATGTTACATATTTTTTGTCGTTTGTAGTTACCGGGCCGTCCCCGCCCCGGAGGGGCTCGGGGACCGGTATTGTTTTCACTTAGTTTGTCTGTGTGTTTGTTTGTTTGTCTGTCTGTCTTCTGTTAACAACTTTACACGAAAACAACTGGTGCGATTGTGACTAAAATTACAGGGATGATAGGCTATGACTTTCTGATCACCTGAGTAATTTTAGGCCAAACTGGGCCAAGGCCCTGGCTGTAGGCCCCCAAAATGTAAAATGTAAAAACAGCTTTTTCGCCATAACTCCTCTCAAATTTGTTTTATCGACATTAGACCAAAACCGAAAGGTGCATCTTTCAAATTTGCATCCTATAACATGCCTGATTACATCAGGCGGGTCACCCCCCAGTTAGCGGTAGGGGAGTCAGTGTCAGGTGGGTCTGGCCAAAATTTTTAATGGGCATAAAATCGTCAATTTTCACCCGATTTACTCCAAATTTGATATGTGACATCTTTGACAAGCTAGATATCCTGTTTTGTTTATACGACAGCACTAAAATAACTGCCGGGGATAGGTTTGCTGTTCCCGGCACCGCTTCTTGTTTTTCCTGTGAGGTGGAGTCAACATTCCGGGGATGAATGTGTGGTCCTTTTAACAGGGTATGCTGCTGATAGGAGTTAAGAATACGACTGTTTTCGTTGTTGACATCTTCGCAAACTTTGCAAAACAGAATACCACAACACAATACTCGAATAATTCAACACAGCATAGCACAACACAGCACAGTACAACACAGCGCAGCATAGCACAACACAGCACAGTACAACACAGCGCAGCACAATACAACACAGTACAAGACAACACAACACGTACAGCACAAAACACACAGCAGAAAGTGGGGACGCTGGTGGAGGGTCTGTTGAGCATTAATGTGTTGTGGCTGGAGTGCAGCGTGATGATGATGCCGAGTCAGGTCCACACACACACACACACACACACACACACACACACACACACACACACACACACACACACACACACACACACACACACACACACACACACACACACACACACACACACACACGGTTATATTTCTTACCCTGTATCAGCGTTTCCCTTCTTCCATTCTGGGGAAGACGGTGTGGCCGACTGGCGTAGAGCGCTGTGTACGAGAGGCAGTAGGCGGAGGAGCCACCATGAGAGGAAAGTTGGAACTTCGATAACACCAGTGTTATTATTATTATTATTATTATTATTATTATAATTATTGCCGCCCCCATGCACTGCGTCACTGTTAGCGGTTGAAATGGACAGTAGATTATTATAGGACAATTTCAGCGCTACGTGTCGGGGCGGATTCGTACGTGAGCACTGATTATCACCTCACTAAAAAAAAAATAATAATAATAAAATGGAGGGGGGATGAGGGACAAAATAAATTAGTTTTCCATTCTTTCCTTCCGTCAGTTCTCTTACGCAGGTTTACCACTTCATCTTCATCCACTTTACTCTTGTTTTATTTTTTATTTTAACACTTCTCGTTTCCCATCTTTTTATTCTTCCACTTATTTAACTCAGCCCTCTTTTACGCTTCCCTTCTTCCAGATCCTATTTACATACATTTACTTTTCCTTCCTTCATTAATGCAACTTCTCTTCCTCCTCTTCTCTTTGTTTCGTGTTTGCTCACTTCATCATCGTCTTCTCACCCACCCACCCTTCTCTGTAACCTTCACCTACTCCCCCCTCTTCTACTACCCCCACCCCTTGTTAGTTTCCACCCCCACCTCCCTCCTCCTTGCTCCACATCTAGCCTACCTAAGCCTCACCACTTTCACTTTTTACCTCTCCTCTTTCTGCTTTTCTTTCTTCTCTTTAATTTCCCTCCATTGTAGCGTCTTTCCATTTTCAGTAATTATTCTTTCAATGCGGTAACGTCCTTTATTTTTATCCTTGCCATCTCCAGACGATTTCATTCAATCTAGGAGAGATTTTCGAAATGGAGAGGTTAGATGTTGCCTTCACTGACCCTCTCACAAGTCAGTTTGTTTTCATCTGACGTAATTGGGCCACTCTCATCTTGAATACTATGTTGTGCTGGCATGGAATTCGATAAGCCTTAATAGGTTTGAGGCAGGCATGAGTTTCCTTGCTTACTAGTTTAATCAACCCTCTACTCTGACTACACCTGCCCATCAACCAAGCTGGATGAGGTTACAGAGCTGTGTTAGATTAAAGTGGTGGTGGTGGTAGTAGGAGTGGTAGTAGTAATAACAGTAGTAGTAGAAGCGGCGGCCCGAGGTCCATATCAAACGTGACCCCGGTGAACTGCAGGCTTAAGTTGATCTCTTGCAGTCCACCATCCTTCTCTCGGGGGATCAGAAAGTTGCTGAGGGACTCCTGCGCTGAGCAAAACGATCTGGTTGTAGCAAAAGTAATGTAAAAAAAGAAGTGGGGGGGGGGGATCGTATGGAAGAGTTTACAGTATGCAGTATATCCATTCGTCGGCTTTTGTCAAGGCTTTGTGTGTGTGTGTGTGTGTGTGTGTGTGTGTGTGTGTGTGTGTGTGTTTCTCATTCACGATATTATTTATTTTTCTTCCACCTTACTCAGTCCTCCTCCACTTCTCTTGCCTTCATTTACTCATTATTTTTTTACTTCTTGCATCTTTCACCTCATTCATTTTCCATCTCTTTGTAAATTCCTTTTTTTCATTATTCGTTCACTTTACTCATTTTTCTTTCACCTTGTTCATCCATTATACGTGTGATTTATTCCTTCGACATCCACTTCGTGCATCACTCCTCCAGCCTACATATATAGCATTCTTTCCTTGTGACTCTGCATCCACTACCACATGCTTTTCCACCACCACCACCTCCATCACAAACAATAACAATTTTCTCTTAACCTCTCCCTCCACTTTTATTCCATCGTCAATGTCCCGTTTCTGATTTTAGGTAGAAAGTAGGGTAAGGAGGATGATGATGATGATGGTGATGATGATGATGATCGTGTTGGTGGTGATAATGATGATAATGGTGATTGTGTTGGCGATGATGATGGTGATTGTGTTGGTGATGATGACGATGATTGTTTGGGTGATGATAATGATAACAGTGATGATAATGGTGCTGATTGTGTTGGCGTTGATAATGATGATGATGACGCCATCACTGTAAGCACATTGGGTAGTACGTCAAAACCCCTTACACTGCATGCTACTGACACCATTCCTTACCACATCACACGCGCTTGCGACACTACATTAGCCTCTGCCTTATTAACCATCACACCACTCATCCTTCACACCACACCGCACCACCATGAAACAAAATCACACTGCACCACTCATGACATCACACTACATAATACAACACACAGCACGCGTCACACCAAATCTCACTGCACCACCCATCACACCACACCACACCACACCACGAAACAAAATCGCGCTACACCACTAATGACATCACACTACACAACACACCACACATCACATCACATCACATCACATCAGATCTCACAGCACCACCCATCATATCACACCGCATCACACTATACCACACATCACAACACACCATACATCCCATGACATTGCTTTTTTTTTTAGGGGGGGGGAGTGATTCAGTAGGAAGACAGAAGGTGTTGGACAGGTATGAAGTAGGATATAGTGTTAGGGTATAGATGTATGATGTAGGATATAGTGTTAGGGTATAGGTGTATGGTGTAGGATGTAGTGTCAGAGTATAGGTGTATGGTGTAGGATATAGTGTTAGGGTGTAGGATATAGTGTTAGGGTATAGGTGTATGGTGTAGGATATAGTGTTAGGGTATAGGTGTATGGTGTAGGATGTAGTGTTAGGGTGTAGGTGTATGGTGTAGGATATAGTGTTAGGGTATAGGTGTATGGTGTAGGATATAGTGTCAGAGTATAGGTGTATGGTGTAGGATTTAGTGTTAGAGTATAGGTGTATGATGAAGGCTATAGTATAGGTGTATGGTGTAGGTTATTGTGTTAGGGTATAGATGTATGATATAGTAAAGACAGTATCAGAGTATAGGTATATGATGTTGGTTAATTGTGTGTGTAGATATCCTCCCCACTCCACCTATGAGCAGGGCAGGGTAAGGAAGGCCACACCCTGCCCCAGCCAGCACTTAGGGCGCCTGGCCTGGCATTATCAGAGACTGTGATAGTGGGCAATCTGTGCTGACGTCACTGGGGGCCTGGCTGCCTCATTCACTCACACCTTCACTCACACCCATACTAGAACCTCATTCACTCCTTCACTCACACCCATACTAGGGCCTCATTCACTCCTTCACTTACACCCATCCTAAGTCCTCATTCACTCCTTCACTCACGCCCAATCTAGGTCCTCATTCACTCTTTCACTCACACCCATACTAGGTCCTCATTCACTCCTTCACTCACACCCATACTAGGTCCTCATTCACTCCTTCACTCACACCCATACTCACAGCCTTTCTAGGTCTTCACTGACATCCTAACCCATAGCTATAGCATCACCACACCCTTCCTAAGTCCTGAATCACACCTCGACACATTCCCTCACTAGATCTTCCTCCACACCCTCACTCACACTTCATTCATACTTTCACTCACACCATTCACACCCTTACCGACATCCCCATTCATACCCATACCCTCACCCACATTCTCACTCACCATCACTAAGCCCTTCACCAGGTCATCCACCACGCCATCACCAAGTCACGTTTCATGATGGCTCGTAAGTCGACTGCTAACTGTAGTGTCCCTAGATCGAGTCCTGCCAGTGTCGCTAGAGGCTTAAGGTGGGCTCTCTCCTGATATACTGTAGCCCACACCCTGAAGTTAGAAGGAAACTAGGAGTGGAAGCAGGGAGGAGAGGGTCTTAGAACAGTCTCCTTGTATACCTTTCCAAACATTCGTAAGCAAGGAGCATGATATGTTTTATGTTGGTATAATGTATGTTTTGTTGCTACAGGTGCATTGTCTCTTGCTTGGTGTGTATATTATCTCTGTGGTGCACGAGGGACGTATGTTTGTATTCTTCTCAGACCCACATGCTTACGAAATGAGGTTGTAGTCGTAAAGTTATTGCGCAAACAGATATATAGATACTGTCGCGCGCGCGCGCACTCACACACTCTCACACACACACGCACGCGCGTGCGCACACACACACACACACACACACACACACACACACACACACACACACACACACACACACACACACACACACACACACACACCGGCCCTTTTGCATAAGTAACCCGTATCACAGAAGATTGCACCCAAACTTTCACTTCACTCGGTCCCCCTACAAATTCGCTGCACCTCATTCACACCCACATATCCACCCTACCCCACCCACAATTTCTCTACACCCACACTCCCACCTTCTCGCCCACACACCCATTCCCCACACACTGACCTTCTCACTACCCACACCAAAATTTTCACACCGATACCTTCACCACACCCACTTACCCCATCCACTGCTCACACCCTCACACATACTGGCCACACCCACACTTATTCTTCCACCACGCACAGGTTTAACACACCCTCACTTCACGCATCACTCACACTGTTTCACGCCACTCGCCTCGCCCCACGATAGGACCACTGAGGCCCCAACAACGACAACTGCGGTTCATTCTGCAATTGTGTGGGTGTAGGTGAGGTGTGGTGCGTGGAGCGGGTGAGGAAAAGAAGAGCACTCACATCTCTATACAGGTCAAGGCCTTCGACTTCCAACAGCACTTGATTTGACTTGAAAGAGTACCTGTGCGGCCTGGCTACTTCAATGCTTGTTACTTTTCATCAGTTAGTTACATGTGCTATTTTCTCCCAACTTTTTCCAGGCAGCTTGATCTTGGTGGAGACTTTTTCTGGGATGTTGGTGACTCCGAAGGCCCGTATGACAATATTTCTTTATAAGTTGACCAGAAAATGTCACTAAGATATAGATACCAGGGAGAATTGCCAGAAATAATCGGTTGTGTGGCTCCGTCCTTCGCCTCTGAACGTCTTTTCAGTGAGCACTTTGTGGTTGTATTCTTGGGGCCATTGGTAAGAGAGCCTGATTGGGAGTGTGAGAGTAGCACTGAGACTGTTACTTGACACTTGTTACTTTTTTACGAGATGCTTATTACGTGTTACTGATACTGGTGGGTCTGTGGTTACTTGTAAGAGCACTTGATTAGGATTTAAAAGTGCAATAAGACTACTAGATATCCCCCCCCCCTCCTTGTTACTTCTTACAGTGTTTTTGATGTTACTTGTATTGATTCTGTTGTTACGTATCCTGGTCTAACTTTGTCGTTGTTGCTTTTGTTTTTCGTTTTATTCTGTTATGTTACATCGTTGCTGGAACTTCCTTACTGTTACTTTACCTTGTGGTTCCCATGTCGCTGTTACGTCTTAAATTTGTTTCTGTCCTCGCCTGAATTGGTTTTTCCAGCATTTTTCTTGTTATTATGTCACCTGCTTGCTTGTTCTCTTGCCCCTTTGTTGTTTTTGTAGTAGTGGCAGTAGTAGTAGTGGCAGTAATAGTAGTAGTAGTAGTTGTTGTTATTATTGTTGTTGTCGTTGTTGTTGCTGGAGGTGAATTGTGTCCAGCCAGTTGTGTACATTATACCCACGGCGCACGAGAGGCATTAATACTGGTACTGTCAACCCATACATGCTCGAGACAACTCTCTTACTTCATTCCAGCTACACCAGACGTTTTTATTCATCTGAGGGAGTAAGGGCGCCTGAGAGTGTTAATATGCTGGTGCTGAGGCCAGATCCAGAGGCAGTAGCTACTTGTTATTTGTCTTCAGTTGTGTAAGAGATGGCATGTTTATACACGACTTCACTCACACAGCTGCCAAACACCTCTCACACTTCACAAACACCTCTCACACACTTCACAAACACCTCTCACACACTTCACAAACACCTTTCACACACTTCACAAACACCTCTTACACTTCACAAACACCTCTCACACACTTCACAAACACCTCTCACACTTCACAAACACCTCTCACACTTCACAAACACCTCTCACACTTCACAAACACCTCTCACACTTCACAAACACCTCTCGCACACTTCACAAACACCTCTCGCACACTTCACAAACACCTCTCACACACTTCACAAACACCTCTCACACACTTCACAAACACCTCTCGCACACTTCACAAACACCTCTCGCACACTTCACAAACACCTCTCGCACACTTCACAAACACCTCTCACACACTTCACAAACACCTCTCACACTTCACAAACACCTCTCGCACACTTCACAAACACCTCTCGCACACTTCACAAACACCTCTCGCACACTTCACAAACACCTCTCACACACTTCACAAACACCTCTCACACACTTCACAAACACCTCTCACACACTTCACAAACACCTCTCACACACTTCACAAACACCTCTCACACACTTCACAAACACCTCTCACACACTTCACAAACACCTCTCACACACTTCACAAACACCTCTCACACTTCACAAACACCTCTCACACTTCACAAACACCTCTCACACACTTCACAAACACCTCTCACACACTTCACAAATACCTCTCACACACTTCTCACACACTTCACAAACACCTCTCACACACTTCACAAACACCTCTCACACACTTCACAAACACCTCTCACACTTCACAAACACCTCTCACACACTTCACAAACACCTCTCACACACTTCACAAACACCTCTCACACACTTCACAAACACCTCTCACACTTCACAAACACCTCTCACACACTTCACAAACACCTCTCGCACACTTCACAAACACCTCTCACACACTTCACAAACACCTCTCACACACTTCACAAACACCTCTCACACACTTCACAAACACCTCTCACACTTCACAAACACCTCTCACACACTTCACAAACACCTCTCGCACACTTCACAAACACCTCTCACACTTCACAAACACCTCTCACACACTTCACAAACACCTCTCACACACTTCACAAACACCTCTCACACACTTCACAAACACCTCTCACACACTTCACAAACACCTCTCGCACACTTCACAAACACCCCTCACACACTTCACAAACACTTCACAAACACCTCTCACACACTTCACAAACACCTCTCACACACTTCTCACACAATTCACAAACGCTTGTCACACACTTCTCAAACACTTCACAACTACTACTCACACACTTCACAAACACTTCTCACACACTTCACAAACACTTCTCACACACTTCACAAACACTTCTCACACACTTCACAAACACTTGTCACACATTTCACAAACACTTGTCACACATTTCACAAACACTTGTCACACACTTCACAAACACTTGTCACACACTTCACAAACACTTGTCACACACTTCACAAACACTTGTCACACATTTCACAAACACTTGTCACACACTTCACAAACACTTGTCACACATTTCACAAACACTTGTCACACACTTCACAAACACTTGTCACACACTTCACAAACACTTGTCACACATTTCACAAACACTTCTCACACACTTCACAAACACTTGTCACACACTTCACAAACACTTCTCACACACTTCACAAACACTTCTCACACACTTCACAAACACTTGTCACACATTTCACAAACACTTGTCACACATTTCACAAACACTTCTCACACACTTCTCAAACACTTCACAACCACTTCTCACACACTTCACAAACTTATCACACATTTCTCAAACACTTCACACTACCCGGTACTGTATTTAAGCACTACAGAGGGAGGGGGGAGTGAGCTGGGGGGAGGGCAGTCAAATGGTGGGTGACAGAGCGACTTGGAGGCGTTTTGTCTGCGGCCACCCTTTGCGGGATTAAGGCGTCGGGCTATAGATAGATAGACAAACACTTCACATCTGTTTGAACACATCACAAACACTTCCACACTATTTAACCACTTCACAAACACTTCATACTTTATACGAACACTTCACAAGCACTTCTAACTCTTCTCGAACACTTCATTAATACTTTTCAGTCTCACACACTTCTCAGACACTTACTAAACACTTTTCAAAAACTTCACAAGCACTTCAAAAAATAAATTGGCGTTAATTTTAAAGTGGAAATAATTGCTACATAAGTAAAACATGTCAGATAATAGTTCACCTGTTTTGATATTTCCCGTAAAAACTGGTTAAGGCTTTTTGTGAATACGGTGCTCTCTCTCTCTCTCTCTCTCTCTCTCGGCTGGAGGAAATCGTCTGACGTCAGCTGAAATAAATTGGTGAAACTTTAATTCTCAGCTAATACGTTAATCTCTCCCTCCCTACTGAACTTTTATCCCTTTCTTCCTCCCTCTCCATCCCCCCCCACCTTTCCCTCCTTCCCCTTCCCTCCTTCCTGCCCTTTTATCCCTTTCTCTCCCTCGGCCTCGCCTCTCTCTCTCTGCCCTCCTCTTTCCTCCATCTCCCACCCCCGTCCTCCTTTATGTTTTTCTCCCTGCCTCCCCCCCACCCCATCTTCCTCTCTTCTCTCTCCTTGTCCCTTTCTCACACCTTAAGACTCCTCTCTTTTCTCAAAGCCTAACTTCCCCCACCCTCCGTTTCCTCCTCTGTCTTCCCTCTCCCTCCCTTTCCTCCTCTATCTTCCTCCTCTCTCCCCTTCCACCCCTCCTCTTCCCTCCCTTCCTTCCTTCATCTCTCCCCCTCCACCCTACTTCTACCCTCCCTCTCTCCTTCCTGCCCTTTATCCCTTTCAATCAATGTCTCTCTTGTGATGCTGTTGTAGTGAGAGTCAGTGTGTCTGTATGCAGGCTGTGTGAAGGACCCAGTTGTAAGTTAACTCACTCGCTCACTTTCTTACATTTTGACTTTAAGCTGCCAGGTAAATAAGACGTGTGTGCTTTGATGTTATCGTTGTTTTTTACTACTTTGCATTCAGAGTGCAGGGTTAGTAATCACACCCAGTTACTGTTGTTGTTGTTGTTGTTGTTGCTGTTGTTGACGTGAACACTTTTCTTTATAAGTAAGGTGAGGATAGATTTAGTACATTTTTTTTCTCTCTCTCCTCTCTGCCCATGATTTTTGTCTGCAACTCTTTCCTCAACCCATCGTTCCACCTCCTGCCGTAATTTTTGTTGTAGGAGGTTGAGGCTTCCCGACAACTTTCATGCCTTCTCTGCAGCTTAACCCCTTCACGTCGAGGCTTCCCCTAATTGTCTGCAAATAAAAGTAAGTAAAGCGTCTTGTGTTTGGGTGAGTTACAGGTTACGGCACTTTGCAAGCAGGAACACCCACTTCACGTCAACATGTATAGAGTGATATGTTGCTCGTATGCAGTGTCACAGTACGGCACCGTTAGATTAAAATATCCTGGTTGTCTTGCTCCCAGCAGTATGTTTTCGTGCTGTACCTGACTGTGAACTAAATAAGCAGTTTGTATTAAATTATTCGATGCGTATTTAGACGTTTTCCCGGGGAGAAAGGAATACCATAATAATAGTGACCACGTATTCTGTGTTTTATTAAAGGAAATTATTGAAAGGGAGTGGGGAAGGGGGCTGGAAATCCGGCCCATCGTGCTGAGTAGGGGTACGAGTATGGCAGCTCCATCGCCACGCAGTTCAGTTGCAAGTCACCTTTTGTACATCTTATAGTACCGGATGGGGAGACCACCCTTGGTTGCTCCTCTGATTTGCGTCCCAAAGAAACGAAAAATCACTGCTCTTCCATGTCCCCACCTTGATTGAGAGAGAGAGAGAGAGAGAGAACACGAATAATAAATTTTCCTTTCCCGTTTTTGGATCATACCCACCTGAAATAAATGAAATGTAGGGAAGGCCTTTATTATTAATTTTTGATGATGCCGGCAGTGACTTTTGGTGTTTGTAATGATATACTGTAATGGTGTTGGTAATGATATTTTGTTAGTTTTCTTTGGGGATTGGTAAGGTAATGGCGGGAAGTAAAGTATAATGAGCTAGCGTGTTTAGGACAGGTGAGGCAAGGTGAGCGGAAGTCTCATTAGGGGTACACGGGTAAACAGCCCACCTTGCTTCCTGATCCATTACTCGCTTTAATCTCTCTCTCTCTCTCTCTCTCTCTCTCTCTCTCTCCCTTTATGCATTTTTCATTCATTCCATCCTCTCTCCCTCATTCCTTCCCCTCCATTTTCCTCCTGTTTTCATCCTCCCGTTTACTTCCCTCTCCTTGTTTTCTTCCTCCCGTTTACTTCCCTCTCCTTGTTTTCTTCCTCCCGTTTACTTCCCTCTCCTTGTTTTCATCCCTTAGAATCAGATATCATAGTCTTCCTCGAAATAAACAACCCCGAAAAGAACACATAGGTCTGTTACTGTTTGCTTTCCTTTGTACTCCTTTATACTTCTCTCTCTCTCTCTCTCTCTCTCTCTCTCCCCCCCCTTACTTTCCACCCCCATTCCCCCTCACCCCTTCCCTCACACCTGCTTCCGCCCCACTGTATACCTGTGCCCCCCATCCCCACCCCTTATTTTTCCCTCTTCTCTTTTAGCTCCTGCACTCCATCATTCGTTTTTCTGTATTTACCCTGACCTTCCTCCCTTTTCTGCCTGCCTTCCATCCTTCCTTCCTTCCTTTCTTCCTTCCTTAGCTACTTCTTATCGTCGACTCACTCTGGTCACCTTAGTTATAGCCGATCCTTCAAGAACAAGCCTCGATAGGACGGTAGATCTGTTGCTGTTTGTTTTCCTTTTTACTCCATTGTTCTTTGTACTCTTCCCTTCCTTCTCGTCTCTCTGCTTTGATCTCTCTTCTCTCTCCTCCTCACTTCTTCGTTCCAGTTTCCTCCCTCCGCTATCTTGTTCCTTCCTGCCATCTCTCTTCCCTCCCCCCCCCCTTTACCATCCCTCCCTCCTCCCTTCCCTTCCCTTCCCTTCCCTTCCTTTCCTTTCCATCACTTCACTTCACTTCCTTTCCCTTCCCTTATCTTCTCTTTCCTTCCCTTCCCTTCCCTTTCCTTTCATTTCATTTCATTTCCTTCCCTATCCTGTATTGAAAATGGGCTGTGGATATTATATAGTACCGAAGTGGTGACATTTGATTAGTGCTGGGTTAAACTGTCAAATATGTGTACAGAGTCGCAGAAAATAAATTAATAAATAAATAAATCTATTGCGAAATCTGTCCATCTCGCCTTTCATCTGTCTGTCCATATGTCTGTCAGTCTGTTAGTATGTGTATGTCTTCTATCGGTGTTTAGCGCGTCTGTCTGTCATTTCATAAATCAGTAACATTTATTAGTCTGTTTCCCACCACTCTGTAAGTTTGTGTGTGTGTGTGTGTGTGTCAGTCTATCAGCGTATGTTTGTCTGTGTGTCTGTTTATGCATTATTTTATTAACAAAAAAGTGTATTTATCTGTGCGTCTTTATCACTTACATCTTGTGTCTGTCCATATATCTGTCTGTCTGTCTGTCTGTCAGCATGTGTCTATCAGTCTACCAGTTTTCTGTCTTGCACCGCGTATCTGTCTGCCTGTCTGCCTGTTTAGCTTGTGTCAATTTGTCTATTTCTTTAATTCATGTGTCCGTCTCTTATAATAATACCTTTTTTTTTTTTTCTTTTCTTTTTTCTTTTTTTTCTTTTTGCCTACTTGTATATCTCTTTCTAGCCTAGCTCTGTTTGTCTGTCTGTCTGTCTGAACGATGTATCTGTGTCCCTGTATCAGCAGCACCATAATTATATATGTCTCTGTTTACCTACTGTGTTGGTGTATCTGTGACTTTCTCTCTCTCTCTCTCTCTCTCTCTCTCTCTGTTTATCTATGTATCTAAGTCTACCTCTGTGTGTAATATATATATATATATATATATATATATATATATATATATATATATATATATATATATATATATGTGTGTGTGTGTGTGTGTGTGTGTGTGTATGTATGTATGTATGTACGTATGTATATGTATATGTCTTTGTATATATATGTACGACGTCTGTCCAGAAAGTATCCAGCCTTAGGCTCAAAAACAGAAATAGTTAAGCGGTTGAGCTACGGCACTAATCCCCCTCAAAGTAGGCCCCTTCTGACTTGACACACACAGCCCAGCGTTCTTTCGCCTGAAACATTTTTCAGATACAGTTTTCGGTATTTCTTACAGGTGGTTCGTCGCATTCGTCATGATCTGTTCTTTTGTCTCAAATCGGGAACCCCTCAGTGGGGTTTTATCGTGGGGATTACCAAAAACTGCACGGAGCCATGTCTGATGAGTAGGTAGCCTGCTGGACCTGCGGGATGCTGTGGTCGGCCAAAAATTCCTGAGTCATTTGAGAAGAATGGGTAGGGTCGTTGTCATGGTGTAGCGTCCAACTTGTCGCTTTCCAAAGGCCTGACCTCTTTCGCCGAACTGCGTCAAGAAGACGACGGATAACGTCGAGGTAGTAATATTTGTTGACATTGACAGTCTGACCTTCTGGTGTGTATTTGTGATGCACAACACCACGGTAGTCGGGGAAAAAAAAAAAACGCGAGTGTACCTTGCTGCGGATCTGTCGTGCTTTTTTGTTTTTGTTTTTTTGGCCGAGGTGACCCTGCGCGCTTCCACTGGGACGACTGTCCTTTGGTTTCTGGGTCGTACACATACACCCAAGTCTCATTACCATTTATAACAGCCTTCAGAAAGTCTGGGTCGCGATTTGGACACTCCAACATGTCTTGAGCAACATTTATCCGAGAGAAGAGATCATGACGAATGCAACGAAGCACCAGCACGAGATATCGAAAACCGTATCTGAAAAATGTTTCAGGCAGTGGAAAGAACGCTGGTGTATGGGCTTGGTCAGAAGGGGCCTACTTTGAGAGGGATTAGTGCCGTAGCTCAACCGGTTAACTGTTTTTGTTTTTGACCCTAAGGCTGGATACTTTCTGGACACAGGGTTATATGTATGTATATATGTGAATATGTGTATAAAAATGTTATATATATATATATATATATATATATATATATATATATATATATATATATATATATATATATATCCATCATCCAATCCTACGTTGCCCCATTAGGAGCGTAGGAGCCCGAGGCTAGGCAGTTGGTCCTGACATTTAAGATTAGAGTGACTAACCTCACTCATCCCTGAGTGGCATTATGTGAGCAATAAACCCCAGCGACCCCTTGGATATAAACCTGCACAGGCTCAATCCGATTGCAGCACAATAATTACCCACTAAGCCACCAGGCGCCAAAATTTGGTTATATGGTTACCACCCAGCGTAGTAAATAGTTTTCTGGTGTACAGGAAACCATTTGGCTTGTCACACAGTGTAGAGTCACCCATAGGCAGAAGGAAGAGGAAAGAATGAAGGAATGAAAGACAGAAGAGGGAGTGTAAAGTCACCCGTAGGCAGAAGGACGAGGAAAGAATGAAGGAAAGAAAGATAGAAGAAGTTGGAAGGAAAGAAAGATGGAGGAGAGGACAGGGCAAACACCCGAGAGCAGCACTACATTGAGTGAGTGGATGGTGAGCGCCCCCACCTACCACAATATATATATATATATATATATATATATATATATATATATATATATATATATATATATATATATACGCAGTATATACTGACGTAACATCCTAGGTACTCATCCGGCGGCCTCGAGAAAGAGAGAATCAGCATCCGTTGTATATATAATCGCAATGGTAAGATAAGGGATTATTCGTGCGTCATAACGTATCGCAGGGGGAAGGAAGTCACTGCGAGATGGCAACACACACACACACACACACACACACACACACACACACACACACACACACACACACAAGATTTTTTCAGTTACCTCTTTCGCCTCTTTAGGTTTTTCATTTTTTTCCTTTACTTTAATATAGGATCGTCAGTTTCCTCAATTTTAGTTTAATTTTTCGATCTAACTTTATTTTTTTCATTTTTTACTTAATATTCCCTTCATCATCATCATCGTCATCATACAGATTAGGTGTATATAATTTTCCTTCTTTCCTCTTTACTTCTTTTTCATTACTATCGTCTTTGTGCTCATTAGTTTTTATTTTTTTATTTACTTTTATCATCATCATCATCATAACTACACAGGATAATTTCTTTTGTTCTTTTTTTTTTTAGTTAATCTTTCTCCTCCTCTTCATCCTCCTGGCAATATATCACTCTTGTTATGTACAGAGTGTCAGGCACGTATCCTTGCCCAGCTGACAGACGGAGGACTAAAGGAAGAGGATCAAGATTTGCTTCCTGTTTCATCTTCATTTTTTCTTCCTCACGCATTTCATCACCATCACGTTTATTATTTTGTTTATTTATGTATTTACTTTTGTATCGAATTTCTGGCGCTCGTTTCGTTGAGTAGGTAAGATACTGAGGGAGGGAGAGGAGGTGAGAGAGGAAGTGTCTGTATAGTTTATTTTTCACATTTCATTTTATTTTTCATCATCATCATCATCATCATCATCATCATCATCATCATCATCACTACAGCACATTACAATATACTCGATGTTTTTTTTTTTTTCAAGGATTACCACTAGTATCCATGTGTGGCTGAGAGAGAGAGAGAGAGATTATGATGCAACTTTCTCACCCAGTTCTTATTAATTGTTTCTGACACGTATCTGTGTTTGGTTGGCTGTACTGAGAGCGAGAGGGGAGGAAAAGGTGACCAGTGTTTATGCTTTATTTTTGTTTTTCATTTTTTGCATCATCATCATCATTATCATTGTAGGACACTAGTCTTATTAGTTTATATATTTTTAACAGTTGTATCCCTGTGTTGCTGTAAAAAGATATAGAACTTTTTTTTTTTCTTTTTTTTTCACTATTTCTTTTATACATCTTTTAGTCTCGTGTGTCTGAGAGAATTGAGAATCATTCTGTACTATTTTCATTTTTTTTGTTATGCATCTTTTCTTATTATCATCATCATCATCATCATCATCATCATCATCATCATCATCATCACTGCAACCTCACTGCTGTTATTTTGTTTGTAGTCTGTGGTAAGTACCCTTGAGGAACTGACAGACAGAGCGAGAGAGGAGGGGATGGGAATTCTCACTTCCTGTTTTACTTTTCATTCTTCGCTTTATGGATCCTTTATCACCATCATCATCATCATCATCATCATCATCACATCATTCTTGTTTGTTTTTAGGACGTATCACCGAGTGGCTGACAAACTGAGGATTGGATTTCTTTCTTTACGATTTCTTTTTCATTTTGTCATCTGTGCATCCTTCTTCATCAGAACTTGAAACATTCTCGTGTCTTGTATTAGCAGTGTTTGGCCGATATCCCTGGACATGTAAGAGGCGGCAAGGGAGGAGAGAGGATAGAAAGGAGAGTTCAAGGGAGGAGAGAGGATGGAGAGGAGAGTGCAAGGGAGGAGAGAGGATGGAGAGGAGAGTGCAAGGGAGGAGAGAGGATGGAGAGGAGAGTGCAAGGGAGGAGGGAGGCTGGAGAGGAGAGTGCAAGGGAGAAAAGAGGATGGAGAGGAGAGTGTAAGGGAGGAGAGAGAATGGAGAGGAGAGGATGAGGAAAAGGTTGCGCTGTTTCCCTTTCCTGGTACTGGAGGTCGCGGTTGTGTGTGTGTGTGCGTGTGCGTGTGTGTGTGTGTGTGTGTGTGTGTGTGTGTGTGTGTGTGTGTACTAGATAATGTGGTGGGATGGGTAGTGTGGTGTGGTGTGGTTTGGTATCATTGATAATAATGGTGTTTAGTGTGATGTAGAAGGTCTGGTATGAATGTGTGTGTGTGTGTGTGTGTGTGTGTGTGTGTGTGTGTGTGATAATATAGTATGGTCGATAGTATAGTGTGGTGCAGTGGAGGTAATGTGATGTGGTAGGTGATGTAGTGTGGTGTGGCTGTACGGTGAAGAAGTGGAAGGTTTGGTATGGTAGTGTAAAATCAGGCAAGCCATCTTTTAGCACATTCCAGTAATTAGTACAAGATGATAATGTCGTGCAAGGTGAGTAAGGTGAAGCTTTATGTTTGGCTGCAATGATGAGCACTGTACTGATAAAGCTGTAGGACTAATTACAGTGGAGAGTACAGTGTAATGTAGGATACGGTGGACAGTACAGTGTAATTTACGATGAAGCTAGATTACTGAACTGATTACATTATGGTGAAACTTAAGATGAACCACTTAGGATGGATTTCAGGAGGAGGCACAACACTTGTTAAACTTTAGGATGGGTTGCAGTGATGATTCCAGTCAGATGTAAACACCATGATTGCTTATATTGTGGTGCAGGTGTAGTGATGGTGGGTGCAGCTGTCCTAGTGAGTGCTGTGGTGTGGTATGGTGTAGTGTGTAATGTGGTGTGGATGGTGTTATGTGGTGGAAATCCAGTCTGATGCAACTGCTATGATTGTTTACATTGTGGGGTAGGTGTAGTGGTGGTAGGGTGCAGCTGTCCTGGTGAGTGAGCGATACTGTGTGTGTGTGTGTGTGTGTGTGTGTGTGTGTGTGTGTGTGCGTGTGCGTGCGCGTGCGTGCGTGCTCGCGCGCGCGCTATCAGTGTGTCCTCAGCTGCCACAACACTAACTCACTAACTCCTCCTCCCACAGATAAACCACATCAGTAACGAACTGACTGAATGATTTACGTTGCACCAGCTGACCACCGCAGTGGCTAGCAGAGAATGACAGTGTGTGATTTATTCAGCACAGTAAACTAATATGTTGGTATAACCCCCCTCCTTCTTTTCTTTTTTATTCTGACGTGGTTTAAAATTGCCATCCCCATCGTGAATGTTGAGTCGCAATAATATTTCATTACTAGACTATGGTGCAAGTAACGATGAAGTACTGTTGAAAGGATGTAGAGCCATAGTACTGTCTTTTTCTGCCACTGAACTACGTGAAATAAGCTGCAAAAGGACGAAAATC
Source organism: Coenobita brevimanus (assembly GCF_032717465.1). Taxonomy (NCBI): domain Eukaryota; kingdom Metazoa; phylum Arthropoda; class Malacostraca; order Decapoda; family Coenobitidae; genus Coenobita; species Coenobita brevimanus. Next base: position 13,379,478 of record NC_137017.1, on the reverse strand, counting down.
AAGTTGAGATTAAAGAACTGTAGGTGGCATAACAACTAAATTGCCACGTACATGTTTTAGGGATTAATAAGGGAATGACTTTTGTGTGTTAACCATACTCTGTCCATTTTAACTTGGCCTAAACTGCCTTCTCTTCTTCAGTGCTTGGCTGCATTAAGAGATTTGCACTAGAATTTGGTACAGATCACAAAGAAATGCTGTGGAGAGGATTTAGAGCCATGGTATTGTCTAATTCTGTCACTGAGCTAAGTGAAATAAAGCTGCAAAATGAAGACAATTTCCGCCAAGTTAAGGTGGACGAACTACAGTGGCTTCCGTATTTCAGTACCAGATTGCGTGGTATATAGTCTTTTTTTTTTTTTTAATCTTATTTTTTGCACATGTGACTTCCAGCACCTCCCATTCCTGTCCCTGTAGAGTGTTACTGTGGACATTAACTCGCACCTTGGACACGTGCAAGGTCTAGTCAGTGTTCTCAAGACCTCGCTATCGTGTTGATGTAAATGTTCATGCGGGAGTACAGAAAACTGCACTTCAACAAGGAAATTGTTGAATAAAGTACATTCCTCGGTTCACACTTCTTGTGCTGTAGCTCTGAGACTGCTTGCACCCTAATATCAAAGAGTAAGAGTAACTGGCAGATATAACTGAGAATCATCGGAGAAGGTCGCTCCCAGTCAGTGTGTTTATTGAACTGTCTGCCTGTCCGATTACCAAACGTCCTTTCCCAAAATAGTAGCTGTGAAGAAAATTGGATATATTAAACTGGACGCAAATCAGGATACACAGACCATTACCAGGCGTCGGACCCTAAAGCGGTAAATTGTTAAAAAGAGGGAGAGGGAGATTAACAAACAAAACCTCACGCTAAGAAAAATACGCAGGCAAATTTTTAAACATTTATAGAAACAATAGTCAACTGTATCGCCTGATTAAGTAGTTGAAGGACTGACCAGGAAACTAACTATGACCTATTCTAGTCAGGAGAGAGAGAGGGGGGGGGAGGTGATGATATTACCAGTTTAACAAAATCCACTTCTATTCTTCCCCCCAATAATACGAATGGCAAAATATTATCATCTGGTGTCATTCCCTCTAAAACAATTTCCTGTCTAACACTCTAACAAGGCCCCGTAGTTCGTCACGCCACAACAGCCAATAGGAAGGCCCGGACACGAGCACCGTCACGCCTTCTTGGGGGTGGCGTCCAAAGCAGTCTGTGTTTGGTATTATTTATCTTTCTTTTTGGAGTTTTTGGTTTCCTGTGGGTGGGAGGCTGGGGGGAGTGTGTGTGTGTGTGTGTGTGTGTGTGTGTGTGTGTGTGTGTGTGTGTGTGTGTGTGTGTGTGAGGCTGGGGGGAGTGTGTGTGTGTGTGTGTGTGTGTGTGTGTGTGTGTGAGGCTGGGGGGAGTGTGTGTGTGTGTGTGTGTGTGTGTGTGTGTGTGATTCATATCCCGTCCATATAAAATTTCTAGGTAATCAGCCTGACACGGTTCCCAGTAGCCTAGACTTGCGTGCTCTCCTTCCTTTTCTAATTAAATGACATCACGATTTACTTTACATAAAATCTCTGAGAAGAATTTAGTAATGTTTTGTACAGTTTTTTTTTTTTTTTCGCCTAGTAACTCCTTCTGTATAAAGGTGTCGTATTATGATTTATTATTGCCAATACCAGACGATTTTATTCAATGTAGGAGACTTCGAAGGAGAGAGAGAGAGAGAGAGAGAGAGATGCTTGTGTTTAATTATAGAACTGTTGCCTGTTCATATTCCCGCCCATCTTCCTTTCCCCTCCCCTGCCCATCCCCTGCCCCCCTTCATTTCCCCACCCCTCCCTCCACCTCCTCCGCACTCTACCCCCTACCCCACCCACCTCACTCATCACCCCACTCAACATGCTTTACACTGCGTGTGTGGGGGGGTGGGGCGGGAGGGGGTAGTGTGTGTGTGAGGGGGAGGGAGAGTGAGAGTGGGGCGAGCGAGAGTGTGAGGAGAAAACCCACTGTGTGAGACTAAACTGTTTCTGATCTCCAGCTAAACACATTTGTGGTTCAGTAAAAGAGAGAGAGAGACGCAGCCACAACGCAGTTTAGTTACGTATTCACTTGATTTCTGATGCAGACTAAGATAGTGTAGAATAATTTTTCCATTCAGCCTTTCTGATGAAGTTTCCTTGATCTTTTACTATAGTACAGTTTATTGGATGGTGGTCAGTCTCATTTTTTTCTTGCTTTACTGTCCTCATTTTTTTCTGTGTTTTCTGATGGTCCGTCTCATTTTATTCTTGTTTATCATTTTTATCTTGTTTTGTTGTATTTTTTATGTTACCGTATGGTTTTTACTTTTTCAGTTTTGCTTCACTATCTTTTTTTTTTTTTTTTTTTTTTTTTTTTTTTTTAATGCTTACTTTTGTGTGTTGTCTGGAGATCCTTCTCATTTTTGTCTTCTTGCTTTACTATCATTGCCTTATTTTTCCTAAATCTGGTGGTCTGTATCACTTTCTCTTGCTTTACTATCCTTATCTTATTTTTTCTACATTTCCTGGTGATCCATCTCTTTTCATGCTTTACTATCCTTATATTTTTACTATATTGCCTGCCTGTCCTTCTTTATTATTCTTGCTATACTCTGGGTACCTCTCACTCATAAAATAGATATCACAGTTATAGCCCCTCTCACCTTTTCTGACCTTTTCTTGCTGGCTTCGGCTAGAGGGTTTGGTAGGTGGGAGAGAGCTTTCGTCTTTGTTATCCTTGTCTTATTTCAGTAGTCTAGTCACACTCTTGTAGAAGCTGCCTTGCATGGACCAATTGACCTACTGCAGTTATCCTCACTTATGATTTTATGCACTCTTGTTACAGACGTCCTCCAAAGAATCACCGATCTGTTGCTGTTTGTCTTCCTGTGTATTGCTTTTCACATTCTTCGCCTGTCATTGCGAGATTTCCATTTCTTACCTTGATTTTGCGTTATTTTTCCCCCCAGGCATAAGTGAGAGTGCATGGAAGGAGGAACGAGGAGAGGGAGGGTGTGTGAATGAGGGTGAGAGTGTGGGAATGAGGGTGAGAGTGGTGAGTGAGAGAGTGTGGTAACAGGGACGTAGGATGGGAAGGTGGGAGAGGGAGGGTGAGGGCCATTGTGTGGATGGGGGACGGAAGGGGAGTGCAGAGAGATGAGTAAGGCGAGTGAGTGACGGGGCGAGTATGTGAGTGAGTGTGAGTTAGGGTGAGGGTGTGGGTGAAGGTGGGTATGCTCAGGACAGGATATTTTGCGTGTTGCGAGATTAGGTCTGTAGAAGTGTGTGTGTGAGGGAGGGGGGATGTATCTAGAAAAAGGGTAATTGTGTGTGTGTGTGTGTGTGTGTGTGTGTGTGTGTGTGTGTGTGTGTGTGTGTGTGTGTGTGTTTAGGAAAAATAATTGTGCGTGTTTAGGAAAAGAATAATTGTGTGTGTGTGTGTGTGTGTGTGTGTGTGTGTGTGTGTGTGTGTGTGTGTAGTGTTTAAATAAGTATGTAAGTAAGTAAATATTGCCATTTTTATATACATATACTCGTATACAAAATTTAAGTTTTACAATATGGTAGCGCCCGTCTGTCGAGCCGAATCTCCCTGACAGGCAGATACCAATTTAATGTAAATGCTTTCAGCGTGCCTGTGCTCTGCTTTTAAGTAACTTTAAGTTTTTACAGAATTCTATAAATAATAAAAGTCTAATATCAAAAGGTATTAGTGGAAGTGATTGCTTAGGAGGTATACAGTACAATATTATGAAAAGAGTTAACAAAAATACTTACATTCAATTTTATAACATGAATTATGTGGTAACATAATCAAAATGAATAGCAATTGATTTTACAGAGCAATACATAAATGTAAAAATAGAGCTGCTAAGAATTCTGAAGGATATAATTGTTAATTTCCCTTATGAATATTAAAATGTTGTTTATTTTGACAAGAACCTTTTATTTGGTGGTAAACTGTTAAATGTGTGTGTGTGTGTGTGTGTGTGTGTGTGTGTAGTTAAGTGTGTGTGTGTTGGGGGGGGGAGTACAGAAGTATGCATCCTGCGTAATATAGCCCTCGAGGAGACACCATTCTAGGGTGCCGAGAGAGAGAGAGAATGTGTATAAGTGGATTTACTCTGCCTAATATTACTCTTAAGAAAAACCCACATAGAAGGGGTGATTGTGTGTGTGTGTGTGTGTGTGTGTGTGTGTGTGTGTGTGTGTGTGTGTGTGTGTGTAATCATAGCCCCAAGGAAACCCCCAGTGAAGGTTAGAGTGGTGAGTGGTCAAGTGGTGATTCTGATGCCCGGCCACTCCACCGCTGACGCAGTTCATGCCCGTATCTCCCCACCCACCACGACCCAGACGCCATGTAGCTCTGCCCCCCCTCCCCCCCACTACCATGTCCACCCCTAGCACTGGATGAGAGAGAGGGAGAGATGTAATTCCTTTCAGCTCAGTTGCTGGTCTAGCAGTGAGATTTTAGAACTGGTTTGACTAGTAACAAAGGACACTCATTCCCAGCTCATGCTTCGAAAGTCATGCAACAACGGCATAGCATTCAAGCTGCACGTGTGGCCCAGTTCCATCAAATGAAAACAAACCTACTATAACAAGAAGCTCCGCTCACCCCTTCAGTCCGATGGCGTCCTTTCTGTTTTATTGTTGCTTTTGCCAGGCGATTATATTCAGGCTGTGGGAGACTTCTGTTGGTGAAACGCTTATTGATACTCGCCATTAACTCAGTACCAGAGTATAATTAGGGACCTGGATAGAAGACTGCTTGTTGCGGACTATACTATGGTGTAAAATATGAACACCAAAAAGGTTATTATTTGCCCTAATGACGGTGGTATGTCGTTCTTTCACATTAATTTGGTTCAGGTTTTCGTCCTTTTACAGTTTATCTCACGTAGGGCAACGGCAGAATAAGACAAAGCTATGGCTGTACATCCTTTTTCATGGCACTTCTTCATGACTAGCATCATCAACTCGTGCTAATCTCTTGTTACAGTTCATTTGTATAGGAAGTAATTTTACGCCAAGTTATAGAAAAATGCATACAGTCAACAGGCATTGCTCTGAGTCTTTATCATTTTCTTTCATTAATTTCTCTCTCTCTCTCTCTCTCTCTCTCTCTCTCTCTCTCTCTCTCTCTCTCTCTCTCTCTCTCTCTCTCTTTCTCTCTCTCTCTTTCTCTCTCTCTCTGCATTCAGACGTTTATATTCAGTTTAAGAGAGACTTTTCGTCGTGATGGGGTACAGGGATTTATTATAAGTGGCACAGTAAGCTTCGTAACACTTCTTCACTTGCGATTTTGCTTATTACAACTTAATATTCTCTTGTATGTTATCTGTATTCTTAAAAGATCGACATACGGTAGTTTGCATCATACAGAAAGATAGTAACGTGCAATATGTACACTAAATCGCTAAGGAAGAGGGGTTACAAAGTCTCAAGGACCATTGAGAATAGAACCTTAAGTCATTTTCCATTACGCTGTTGAGGACAGTGACGTTTTATTCTTGCCATCGCCAGGCGTTTGTTTGGGGGAGAACTCTCGTGGTGAAGGGTGTAATGAGTGTGTGTGTGTGTGTGTGTGTGTGTGTGTGTGTGTGTGTTTCTTCCTCTGTGTTTGTGCATGTGTTTGTGTTATCACTTCCGTTTGGGCGTTCGGATATCCGTGTGCGAATATGATTTTTCCTCTTTTTAGTGTGCAAGAAAGAGACAGGCAGACAGAAGAAGTTTTTCCCTCTAAGGAGAGTTAAGTAGAAGAAATGCAGTAGCCATTCATGTTGAGATGTCTTGACGCATTGCATTCTTGAGACTTGAGATCATAGTCAGAGGGAATGACAGGCTGAGGAAGACAGTTCTAGAGTGTGCGGTGTATGTATGTATGTATGTCGCCTTGTGTGAGTGTGATCGTTACAATATGCAGCCGTGTGTGTGTGTGTGTGTGTGTGTGTGTGTGTGTGTGTGTGTGTGTGTGTGTGTGTGTGTGTGTGTGTGTGTGTGTGTGTGTGTGTGTGTGTGTGTGTGTGTGTGTGTGTGTGTGTGTGTGTGTGTGTGTGATAGTAATAATAAGTGTGGTTGTGAAAACACACAGTTATCATGTTTTATGTGGTGTTTGGGGTTGACTGCCACCATCACTACAGTACCGCCTTTGTAGAGAGAGAGAGAGAAGGATCGTTTGAATGCAACATGTGCACGTGTGTATGTAAAGTGTGCTTGCTGAAGTAGGCTTGTGCCCTTGTGTGTATAGTTGTGTGGGAACGTGGATATAATTATTAAAACTGTGTGTGTGTGTGTGTGTGTGTGTCTCTCTCTCTCTCTCTCTCTCTCTCTCTCTCTCTCATAATAAGCCATCCTTTATTCAAGAACCACCCTCTCTTCAAACACGTGGAAAAAACACACGCAAGGAAATCATATCATCGTACCCTGCCTCCACACATAAACAAGGGGAAACGCAAACAAATTAGCCTCAAGTGGAGCCTTCTATTAAAAAATCCTAATCAGAGTATAAATAAAATGAGGAATAAACACGTCTGTATACCACATGTCAGACAATAAGGAAAAGTAAAAGGAAAGAGAAAAGAAAGAAAGTGTGAAAGAAAGAAATGTATACGTCCGTCTGCAGGATGCGTTCGTGGAAAATCCGTCTCCGAAAGATCTGAAAACAAAAACAATATAGCATCAGGCAAAGGGGAGGATGCGTGAATCCTTATCAAAGAACGTTTGAAAGACTACATATGAGCGTCAGTCGAGCGTGTTATATAATTTGTACAAAATACTTTAAAAATAAATAATAAAATAAGTTCACGAGGATCAGGACAGACCCCCGTGTTAGTGGGATGTTAAAAACTCTCCTTTACCTTTTCAGCACGAGGACGTCTCATTCACTCATAACCACTATACTCTGTTCACATCAACTAGGCGTAAAATTGCCGTCTCTAGCTTGAATGCTGAGCCGTAGCAAGAGAATACTAGAATATTGTACCAGTCACGAAGAAGTGTCATGGAAGAGATGGAGAATTGCTGTATTTCCTTTTTCTGCAACGGGAAATGGGCTGCAAAAGGACAAAAATCCCGTTGAAGTTAAAGTGAGTGAATTATAGGTGATTATATTTACCTCGGGATCAACTGCTGTGTAGTGAGGGGGGTTAAAAAAATAATAAGCACACACACACACACACACACACACACACACACACACACACACACACACACACACACACACACACACACACACACACACACACACACACACACACACACACACACACACACAAGCAGCATCAGTCATAATCTTTGGCAGTGTCCACGCTATATGAACGTCAGCTAAAAAAAAAAAAAAATGGGTTCATGTAAGCATCCTTTATCAGAGAACGTTGAGAAAGAAAACAAACTTTCAGCCAAACGTTAATATAAATGTCGATGTTTAAAAAGGAAAATCGAATTGAAAATGAATAGCTGTGCCAGAACTCGAAGGAAAAAAAAAAAAATCGTCTGTATGAGTGAATGATAAATAAAACAAACATTCCATCAGCCGAAAGCACACAAGGAAAATCCGTCTTGGGAAGAACATATAAAAGTGACGTATCCTCTGCAGGTGTTCATGTCCATCCGTCTGCAGTGTATCCAGGAAATACCACATGATCAGTCGTATTCTCATGGCCACAGGAGGCTTCGTAACATCTCTTCCTTAGCGAGTTATTTTCCATATTTCGCATTAGTATCCCACTGCATTGTACTTGCCATCCTACATCGACATACATTCCATCAGTAACATGCAAGAGGATATTAACCCTGTCACGGTCGAAGCACCTCTAGTATTGTATCACAGCTAACGGCAGGTGATTTAATGTAGGCGACGTTGAGTTAAAGGAATCTGATAGGGCTACCACTGTTATTTTTAACCGTTGCCGGAATAACTTAAGGACTGAATCACCAATAACGTTTTCGTTGTTGGAGCAGCTCAAGCATTCTGTTCCAACCAATGACAGACGATTTTCCCCAGCTGAGAGTGAGTCATAAGAGCTTGAGTATTAAGCCATAATGCACAAAATAAATCGCAGCGGAAGACACTAAAAAAATAAATAAATGAATAAAGGAAATACAGTCAGATATATGCAAACGTAATCTAGGTAAAGGAGAATACGGGCAAATCTCTGCAAGCGCTTGGGTTGAAAAAGCAAACCGCTGCACCGCTGGCCACAACTTGACAACACTGAGAAAGAATACGAGAACGAGATGGCATTCGTCTGTGCGTTCCAGGAAATGTGAAAGGACAAACAAAATGGTATCTTCTGGAGGGTCCGGTTATTTAGGGTTCTGTGTAATGAGGGTTGTGGAGGACTCGGCATCGGTATAAATGAAGGTTGTGGAGGGTTTGAATGTGTATGGTTCAGTGTAATGAAGGTTATGGAGGGTTCTGTGTGGTTCAGTGTAATGAAGGTTATGGAGGGTTCTGTATGGTTCAGTGTAATGAAGGTTATGGAGGGTTCTGTGTGGTTCAGTGTAATGAAGGTTGTGAATGGTTCTGTATGGTTTGGTACATTGAAGGTTATGGATGGTTCTGTATGGTTTGGTATACTGAAAGTTATGGATGGTTCTGTATGGTTTGGTATATTGAAGGTTATGGATGGTTCTGTGTGGTTTGGTACATTGAAGGTTATGGATGGTTCTGTGTGGTTTGGTACATTGAAGGTTGTGGATGGTTCTGTGTGGTTTGGTACATTGAAGGTTGTGGATGGTTCTGTGTGGTTTGGTATATTGAAGGTTATGGATGGTTTGGTACGTTGAAGGTGTTATGTGGTGCTAAGTGACTAACGTAAGGAATGTGTCACCTGGAGATACCTCGCAGACGATTTTGGTGTTACTGACATATGGAAAGCAGTCTGAGGAGCGCCAGTCGTATTGTTTTCCGCAAATTTATTTTTAAGGACATTACAGATGAAAATCGTACGAAACATTTGGAAATATCAGTCTCTGTGAAAACGTTAACCCCTTCTGTCAGAGAATGTCATTTGATTTTTATTATTGCTATCTCCAGACGATTTCATTCGGGTTTGGAGAGACTTTTTGGGCTAAAGGGGTTGGATATAGCCTTAGCTTCCAGTAGCCATTTCACCTTCAGCGTTCCATCCTAGGCAGAATAAAACCGTATGGAGGGTACTGTAGCGAGAGTAAACTAAAAATTAAAAGAGTTTAGGGAAGGAACTAAATGGCATCGGCTGCATCGTTAACATTACTGTCATGTTAATGCCAATTAATCACTATGAATTGTTTATTTCTTTATAATAACAATAATAATAATAATAATAATTAGTAGTAGTAGTAGTAGTAGTAGTCCTAGCTTCACCTGAAGCGTGAATACAGAGGACTGACGGCCAAAGTTGCTCTACTCCCACAGCCCACCATCCTCCTTTCGGGCGACAGGGAGAGAGTTAAGGGCTGTTTGTATCATCAGTTGGCGCCGGCGTGCCGCAGGGGTCAGTTCTGGGGCCAGCCCTGTTCCAGGTTCATATTAATAATCTCTTATCTGTCACCCACAATCCCGTCCACTCATGCGCAGATGACTCAACACTACATAGTTCATTCACACTCAGACACCCTTTTACAAAGTCTAATATCTCTACCTCTCAACTCAGTACAGCCATCTCCTTAAATCAAGACCTAACTATGATCAGTGAATGGGGACAAAGCAACCTTGCCTCTTTTAATGTTAGTAAAACTAAATATATACAATTTACTAATACACAGATATTGCCGGATTCGTACGTTGCCTTCAGTGCTACTAATATTCCCATCTCCAAAAGTATTGAAATTCTTGGCGTCTCACTTATCAATGCCCTCAACTGGATCTCTCATGATGGATCACTTGCTATGGCCGCCTCAGGGAAACTTGGATTATTGTACAGGGTCCGTAACTTCTTCGCTGATGAGCAGTTAACTGTAGTTATAAGAGTCATGTGCGCTCTCAGCTTGAATATTGCTCACCCTTGTGGAGTGGATGTGGAGGGGTTGCATTGAAACAACTGGACAAAATTCAGAACAAGGCTGTTAGAATTATTAACAGCCCTGCCATTGCAAATAAACTACCTCCTCTGCAAGTAAGAGGGAATGTTGCCTCCCTTGCATACAGATATTTTTTTGGCAGGTGCTGAGACGAAGTTGCGTCCATGATGCTACTTATCCATGCCTTCCCTCGTGCTGCGCGGACATCTGGTAGCGCTCGTGACTGGAGTGTCACTTAGCTATATTGCAGAACTTCTGCCTATCAGAATTCTTTCATTCCCCGAACTGCATCTCTCTGGAACTCGCTTCCCCAGAGTTGTTTCCCTCCAAATTTCAGCCCACAGCTGTTCAAGTCTAACTGTTACAGATATTTTATGAACAGAGGACACCAGTAATCTGGTGTATGGATTTTTTTTTAATTCATTTGTTTTTCCTTCCTCCGTTCTGTTATTAAAAAAAAAAAAATCAGGCAGAGGAATATCGGTCATATCGGTGCCATGACGTGAAGGTGCCCCCCTCCAGGTTAGTGAGGACCCTAGCTAATCCATACAATTTGAGAAGTCATTCCTAAGCTGAATAAAACCACACAACTGTAGCTAGAATAAAAGATGCGTCCTTGGGTCGAAGCGGTAGAGAATAGAGGCAAATAGCGTGGGTACGAGGAAGAAGAATTCCAGGAAATGCCGTCTCCTGTGTCGGCGCGTGGAGAGAGAGAGAGGCGCGTGGAGCAGAGAAACAAACATCACAGAGAAGAGGGTGTTCCGGGAAGAAGCCGTCATAAACGATGATTTTTGCCTTGGTTCTAAATGACTGCCCGGTGACATAGTGTTTCAGGTTGTTCTGCCTGACGTCATTTTATTTATTTATTTAGAACACCCTGTAGTCATTTTTTTTTTCATCTGGCGGAACTAGGCCACTCCCACAACCTAAGTACTAAGTTCTGGTTGCATGGAATTCAATAACTCTTAGTTACGAAGTTGGAATGAGTCTCCTTGGTTACTTGTTACATCTGTCCTGTAAGGTGACTGCATCTGGCCATCAACTGAGTGAAAGGGGTTAGGGATCTTTGTCAGGTGAAAACAAACTGACTGGAGTACTGACCTAATTAATAAAGACTGTATTTAACCCCTTCCAGTTCGAAGGTATCGTCTAAAATAAAAGAATAACGTAAGAATGAAATAAAAGCTAATCATGGAGGTGAAGTGTTTAGGAGTGACGATGTACGAATGAGCAACCCAGGGTTAATCGCGGTTGACGGAGACGAGTGTGTTGGTAGACGTTAGATACTGGAACACGAGACAGACGATTCCTGCAGCAGAGGGGTTAGTTAAGTTAGGTTTGGTTAGGTTAGGATAGGTTAGGTTAGGCTGGGTAAATTGGGTAAAGGTAGTTTGGTTAGGATTAGTTTGTTTGGTAAGGTAGAATTAGGTTAGGCTAGATTAGGTTAGTTTAGATTGAGCTAGATCTGGTTACGTTGGGTTTATGGCAGGGTTATTTAGAGTAAGTTTGTTTGGTGAGGTTGGGTTTGACTAGGCTGTTAGAATATGTAGTTTGGTAATGTTAGGTAGAGGAAGGAAAGCAAACAACAACAGGTTAGGTTTGGTTTAAATTGGGTAAGGTGAAATTCGTGCTAGGTTAAGTTATATTAGATTCGGTTTGGTTAGATGTGTACCAGTCTAGCAGAAAAAGGTTAGAATCTTATTTAGACTACTACTTCCCCTTCTGACATTAATAAACTGCTATTTTGAGAGCCTAGAATATGTAATGTAGCGGCCTTGACATTCGTGTGTGTGTGTGTGTGTGTGTGTGTGTGTGTGTGTGTGTGTGCGTGTGTGTAAGTGACACCAGGCTGAAAGAATGACTAAGTTGAATAAAGAAGGGCTGTCACTACCTCCCTCTTCATTTCCCCCTCCCCTCCTCCCTCTCCCTTCTCCCCGCCCCTTCCGTTCCCTCTTCCCTCTCCCTTCCTTTCCACCCTTTCCCTCCCCTCCTTCCTCTCCCTTCCTTTCCCCTTCCCCTTCCCCCTCTCTCCCGTCTCCCCCCCCCCTCTTTTCTCTGCGGATGCCTAGGCGGAGGAAGGGAGTGGCTGGAGGTGGAGGTGACGTCAAAGGAGGAGGGGAAGGGGGGGAGGTGGAGAGAGGTAAGAGTGATGTGGGTTTGATGGAGGAGGAAGGCGAGTGAAGAGAGGGAGAATGATGGAGAAGGAGGAGTGATAGGGAAAAAGAAGAAATTGAAGGAGGAGGCAAAAGAGAGAGGGAGAGAGAGAGAGAGAGAGAGAGAGAGAGAGACCATAATAAGAGAAATTATGGATGGTAATTTCGACGGTGTAGCCTACATAATCTTATCTTTCCCGGTGTGTGTTGTGGTAGTGGTGGCGATGGTGGTGATGGTGATGTTGGTGGCGATGGTGGTGGTGGTGATGGTGGTGGTGGTGGCGATGGTGGTGGTGATGGTGGTAGTCGTATTGACAGTAATGGTAGGGTGAGTCATGGTTGATGTGGTGATAATGGTAAAGTGTGGTGCGTCGTAGTAATGGTGGTGATTTTTGTAGTTGTGGTGGTAAGCAGTGGCGGTGTTTGTAGTAGTCGTGATCCTAGTGGCAGGATGTGATGGTGATAGTGGTAGTTGTGGTGATAATATTGAGGAGTAGTAGAGTTTGATGGTGATATTGGGAGTAAAGCTGTATTTAGGACACAAGGATATAAGAAAAAAGGATAACTGAAGCTCTTTGAACGATGTGGCTAAACAGTAGAATAAGACAAGGATAGCAAAGAAGATGGCTCTCCCCAGCCCACCAAATCCAGTTGAAACTGGCAGGAAACAGTGAGAAGGAACACCACGCCGTATAGAAAAACTGAGGTGGAAATTTTATAAGAAAGGGCGAGAGAATGGCAGTAACTGTGGTAGGTGTGGTGGCGAATGTGGTAGCTGTAGTGGCGGTTTTGGTGTTGGTATGGTAGTTGTGGTAAAGATAGTGATAGTAGTGCCGTAGTTATGGTAATGGTGGTGATTGTGGTAGTTGTGGTGGTGGCAGCGATAATGGAGCCATATTTGTAGTAACTGTGGTGATTGTGGTGGTTATGGTGGCGGTAGTGGTAGGTTTGGTAACCCGAGTGTGGTAACCTTGGAGGGGTCAGAGCCTGGAGGGAAAGGGGGGAGGGAGAGGAGACATGGAGCTGAGGAAAGGGAGGGAGAGAGGTCGAGGAGGGAGGAATGAGGATTAAAATGGGAGGTGGGAGAGGGGACGGTGGCGAGAGGAGAGAGGATGGGGACAGAGAGAAGATGGGGAGGGAGAGGGAGGACTGAGGATGTAGTTAAATGTAAAATATGAATGAGAAATAAGAGAGAGAGGAGAAGGGAAAATGAGGATGGAGTGAGAGGGGAGAGAAGTGATGAAAAGAAAGAGAAGAGGGAGGGATGAGCACGAAGTCAGAGAGAAGGAGGGAAGACTGTACGAGGGGAGAGGGAAGATGAAGAGAGAGGAGAGGGTGGAGAGGTGGGAGGGAAGGCTTGTCATTGAGGTGTGGGGTGGACCATAGAGGTGGACATTCACAAGTCAACGCCTGTCCCCAACAGTCAGATACAAAAGGGTCCATCATACCGTTGTCTAATGTCTCTCTCATATACTTTTAGCGTCTCGTAATGTGTATCACGTACCACACCACTGTTACCATTACCCTGTGTGCCATGTATCTCTCCTATCACACCACTCATTGCCTCCACTATCACGTTTATGCCCTGTACACCTCTCCTACTATGCCATCGTCTGCCACCCATATCTTCTGTTTCACTGTCTGTGCCTTGCGTGTCCTTACCCTCCTGTCAACCATCCTTTCACTTTACCTTTTTTGAAGATGGAAAGAAAGGAGAAAAATAATGGAAGCAATAATGGAAGCAATGAAGGGAAGAGGGGAAGGGGTAGAGGAAGGAGATGGGTGTTGGGAGGAGAGGAAGGATGGAGGTGAGGGGGAGCAGCAGGAAAAAAGAACGGGAGGGGAAGGGAAGAAGAGAAAGAGGGAAATGGGGAGAAAGAGGAAGAGATAAGGAGGGAGAGGAGAGTGAGGGGGAGGAAAGAGAGGGAGGTGTGGGATGGAAACAGGGAGGAACGGGGGAAGGAAGGAGGAAGAGGACAGCGAGAAGAGAAAACCCAGGCATAAGGTCAAGGGTAAAGGGGGGAGGGGAGAGAGGAGGGGGAGACAGGAGGGATGGGGAGACAGGAAGGAGGAAGATACATAAAGGATAGGAAAGAGAAAGGATGGAGGAGGAGGAAGGGGAGGCAGAGAGTAGGGCAGGAGGAGCAGACAGAAGAAAAAGTAGAGGAGGAGGAGTAGGATAAGATGATGGTAGCCAGATGGAAGAGGGAGGAGGAGGAAGGTCAGTATGGTGGAATATGGATGTGAGAGAGACAGACAGACAGATAGACCTGGAGAGTGGTAAGCTGTAGGATAAATTTGTCTTGTCACATATACAAGATTAGTGTTTTATAGCGTGGTGGCGTTCAAGTCTTTCCTACAGAACAAACCGCCATTCTCACTCACATCCTGTGTCTGTCAGTGTTTTTCCCGATTGGCACACACACACACACACACACACACACACACACACACACACACACACACACACACACACACACACACACACACACACACGTCTGCGTACAGTTTACGTACGTGCATAACACATACTGTACATTCACTCGTACATATACACATTTTTTATATACATCACATACATGCATACATACATACACGTGCAAACATGCATACAGACAGACAAAAACGCAGAGAGAGAGAGAGAGAGAGAGAGAGAGAGAACGTAAGGTAGGAAGAAGAGCAGGACAGAATATGGCAGGATACGGAGAGGTCAGCAGATGTGGATGGTTCAGCAGGGGATGGTGTGGTGGATGGTTAACCTCTTGCTTCCGATGATGTATTTTATTATTATTATTATTATTATTATTATTATTATTATTATTTTCATCATCATCATCATCATCATCATCATCATTTGTATAATACTACCAGATCGGTTCAAGGGAGGTTGTGGAAGGTCGGAGTCACCTGTGGATCAATGAGGGTAAGAAAAAGTAGGAGGAGGAGGGAAGGAAGGAAGAAAAAAAAAAAAGAAAAATTCATTTCATTGCAGCCAATAACTGAGATAGATTTCAACCGTTCAGTTGGGCGGGTTTCAGTGTAAAAAATTCGCCTGGTGATAGCCAAAATAAAACGTCATCGTACTGAAGAGGTGGTTACAAGCTAATATTTGTGGTGGTGATGATAGTAGTTGTGGTGGTTGTGGTGGTGATTATGGTGGGGTTAGCTGAGTGATTGGTGTATGAATCTTTATGTTATAGATGATTGGTTAGTTACATTTCGTGATATGGATGGTTATTTGTGTCTTAATAGTGATTGGATGGTTGAAGTGTAGATGGTCTAGGAGTGCAGGTGGTGAGTTTTGATGATTTGGGTACAAATAGTTCAGGTACGGATCGTGGCAAAGAGCGAGACGGGGTGGGGTGGAGGTGGGGGGGGTGCAAGGGTAATGAACATTAAAGATGAAGACGGGATGCTCAGTGGTGTGGATGGATGGAAGGGTGGAAGACAGATAGTTACATGGCCTTATGTAGCGTACGTGGAACGAGTAGGTGTGATAGGAGGATAGGTGGCAGGGAACGTGAAGGGGCGAGAGCAGGACCCATATACATACAGGGTCTTCTCACACCTTTCCACTACGCAGATTTACTGACGTCACGCTTGAGACAGGGCACTCCCCCCATTTCTCCCCACCCACCATCTCCCTTGGGACCTCAGAGGGAGGCCTCAAGTCGCGGTGAGGTGCAGCTGTCTGTCATCCTCCATACCCACCCCTCCCACCTTGCTTCCTTTACACAACTCTGTTCCCCACACACATTTCCTTAATTCAAATGATTGTTTAACCTCTCCCTTCTCATATTTAAAGGTACATTATTTACAAAGAAACACAACATACTCTAATAGTGACACTTATTAGGATACATGGATATCATCTTGTTATAAATGATACCGGATATTTATTGGTACTGCTAACAGTATTGACTATGTTACTATGCAGGCTTCATTTCCTTAACTTCGACATCTTACTCTGCAGCTTTCGTGTCGAGTTAGCCAAACTTCTGTTTAATACCCGCATCCTGAAAAATACTCGGTATCGAACAAAAAGGCTTCAGTATTTTTTTTTTTTTTTTTTTTTCCCTATCGACCATTGGGGCCGGAGCCCCTGGTCATTAAGGTAAAAATAGGAAGAGACACATGCCTATATATTAGTACTGACAATGCCTTGCCAATTCTCTTTTAGATTACCGTTGGTAAGGCTTAGGTTTTATGCTGGTTTTAAACCACAGTATGTCAAATGTATGTATTCCGCATATATCATGGAGACAGAGACAGAGAGAGAGAGAGAGAGACTGCGTAGATACCAAATCGTTAATTATAAATAACAAATCTCTTAATCCGAGCTGCTAAATATATGTGAATGTATTTCATATACTCTTTGTGGCTTCATGTACATAAAACGCTATATAGTTTTTACGAAATATTCACTCTTTGAGAACGAAAAGTGGCTGTATAAATCATTTCCAACGACCTGGCACCGTTGTTTTTACGACCTGGAAGGGAGGGAGGGAGGGAGGGAAGGGGGGGGTGATAACATACTTCTTGCCGAACGCTTGCAGATGGAGTTACTACGTTACGAACCTGCTTTAAACAAATACATTCTGCGATATACCGTACTTAATATTCAACACTACTGCTTTCTTGCTAGGGTACTCAGTAATGGTTACCTACAGTACGTGGGTAGAACAAAATAATGGTGGGTAAATATGAATACTAGCAACTCATACTAGTGCGGTGGCCAGTTGCCTCGATTTATTTTACCTGGGCTGGTAAATGCAATGCACCACGTGCTTTTCCACATTTCTGCAAGCACTAACCCCGTGAGGGAAGATATACTGTACAGCTTAGAAAGAGCAAAGCCCACCATATACAGTGATATGCACCTACGCAGAGAGAGAGAGAGAGGAAGGGACTTAACATTTAATGAAGCTTATGGTAGATTCAGCGTTGGCAGGGCGTGCTCTTCAAGGTGTATTTGATTTTTTGGAATAGGCAGTTTGAGAAGTTCATATTTTAGATTTCTTTTATACGCACTTTGATCAAAGTGAAGGCTGCAGATGCGAGCAGTATTCGGATTAATTGTGTCTTTCCTCTTGTACAGATGAATCCACTTACGTCTAATCTCTTCATCTTTGGGGAAAATATGGAAAGTTATATCCCCACCTTTCTTCAGTAAAGAGTTACAGCCAAACAATGCACAATTGGTAGGCATTATTTCACTGGGCACATACAATGGAATAAAGTGCAGGTGACAGAGGTGACCTGTTTGGCGCCGTGACCTCTGAGCAACTGAGTCTACTTCTCACTATATGGCAACCCCTTCTCGGAAGATCTCACCTGGTGTCTTCGCCATGACGTCATGCGCAAACGCGACGCGTTTTTGGGTCGATATGGTCAGACCCTGTATGTATATGGGTCCTGGGCGAGAGCAGAGAGAGGGGATAGGCGAAGAATGGGAAACACACACACACACACACACACACAATTATATATATATATATATATATATATATATATATATATATATATATATATATATATATATATATATATATATATTACAGAGAATGTGCAAAGAGCAAACTTGGAGATAATGATAAACAATGCAGGTAGAATCAGACACAGTCAAGTATAATAACAGGAAATAATTAAACATAAGAGGCAAAGAAAAAAGTGATTTATAAAGAGAAAACGCAAATGGAAAACGAGACAGTTATTCCTGAGAGAAGGGGGGGGATTATTCGAGAATTGAAATAAGTAGGCGCAGGAAAGAAAACGAGGAGGAGCTAATGATAACTAATAACTATAGATAAACATAGAGATAAATTTACATTAAAGATTATGAAAAACATCATTAATATTATAAGGACGAATAAGGCAATGCTTAGAAATGTAAATATACGAAGAAAAATGAATAGAAAACGAGTTACAGCTTAGCTCGAGGAGGTACTAAATTCAACTGCTAAGCCCTTCTCACTGCCGACACACATGTTCACTAAACCTCAGGAATCTCGCGTACCCTTACCTGAAGAGAGAGAGAGGGGGGGGGGACCTTGGCGAAATCCTATCCTTAGTACACCTGAGAGAGAGAGAGAGAGAGAGAGAGAGAGAGAGAGGGAAGGAGGGAGGGAACCTTGGAAAAATCCTATCCGTATTACACATTGTAGAGAGAGATAGAGAGGAACCTTGGAGAGAAATTCTGTCCTTATTACGAGAGAAAGAGAGAGAGAGATTTTAACCTGGATAATGGTGCCAGTAAAGGGTTTAGCTCCGTAAAGCTTCTTGTTTATTTGTTTGTTTGTTGTTTGGGTTATTGTTTCGAATGTTGATGGATGGAGATGTTTTTCTTTCACGCAATCGTTCGGCGTTCTCTCTCTCTCTCTCTCATTTATTTCTGTCGCCCGCATCTCTCCATTCTTTCTCTTTCACGAAATCCTTTGGCTTTTCTCCTTTCTTCCTTTTTTCCCCATCTTTTTTTTGGCGTTCTGTTCTTTAACGCAGTTGTTTTCCTCTTTCATTTTCCTGCTCTTGCCTTTATTATTATTATTATTATTATTATTATTATTATTATTATTGTATTTCATTCATCATACGGGTTCTCGTGTCTCGCTTACTTCTTTTATCCCGATTTTGTTTCTTTTTTTCTTTAACAGTTTTTCCTTCCGTTTTTCTTGTTGCGTTTTGTTTGATCATTTCCTTTTCACTCCTTCAGTTTTGTCTTCTTTGTTCTGTTTTTCATTCACGTAATCGCCTTTTTTTTTTTTCCTCTTCCCCAGTGCTCCGTATCCCCTAGTGCCTCCTCTCACGCTGTCGTTCTCTGTCCTGTTTTTTTCTTTTCGTTTCATCTTGTATTGTTCTTATTTGATTTTAGTTTTGACACGTATAGTTAGCCTTCCCTCCATCTTTTTTTTCTCTTCCCTCCATTTTTCTTGTGCACTAAATCCTGTCCATATTTCATCTGTTAATACGAAATATTGGTATGTTGTTGTTGTTGATGATGATGATGATGATGATGCCTGCGTTCTTTCCTGACCGCTTTCTAGTACATTTCTCACTAGTTCAATTGTATCATGATTTACCTGAGCTTTCCCTGACTTCCCCGTAACGCCTCTGCTCATCGTTAACGCGGCCAACTCATGACGTCATCTGAAACTTGTTATTCTATTCTGTCTACCTCTCCTGATTTTCTCTCATTTTTACCTCCACCGCCTTTCCTTCTCTCCACATCCTTTCTCTGTTATCTACCTGCATATAACTAGTTCGGGTTGCAACATTACCGGTATCTACTTGAAGCGACTGACCGTATCCTTGACGCTTTCGTAACATCCCACTGCCCTCAGATTAAAGGTGGCCATCTAGTGACGTCATCTACCGGTCTTCCCCTCGCGTCTGTGTGCCGGTGCGTTTAGGTTGTGTTTTGTTGTGCCTGACCCAGTTTCCGGTGTGGACTTTATGTTTAATTTGTTCTCATGTTATCTACGTCTACAGTCAACGAGGAAGTTTGATATGTATTATGTTTTTCCCACTTCGAGGATGCAGTAACTAATGTTTTGTTCCACTTAGTGGATGTATGGTTATTCTGCACTTAAGAATTTTCTCGGAAATGATCTGACTTGCAGTGGCTGTTTGGGCTTAGATCACTCTTTAGATTTTTGTGCGTATTGTTTTAATTAACCTTTATTCTCTTATTGTAACATCCGTGTTTGTTTTCTTGTTAATGACTAATAAAGTTAAAGCTGTAGAACACTTCTGACGAAATTATATATATATATATATATATATATATATATATATATATATATATATATATATATATATATATATATATTAGCATTACAGGTAAGAAAAATACTTTAGAACCTGAACTGTTCTGTAAAATAGCTACTGGTATTTTAATGCCAAGATACGAAAAACTGGGGGGCCTCCAGTGACTGCTGTCCAGGGACCCCCCCGAAGTGTAAGGCCATCGCTGACCAGCATTAACATCAGATATTTCTTTCCGTGACCTAGAAAGTTGGTGGAAAGGGAGAAATTGGACAAGATGACCAGACTGCAGTTGAGTAAGAAAATATTTGCGGAGAATAGGCGGAAGCCCTTGAGGGGGTCTTGGAAATGGCGCTCTCTCTCTGTCTCAGTTTCAAAGAGAGAGAGAGAATTAGGAGAGTAGTAAAGTGGATGTTGGTAAGAAAATAGAAACTCATGTGATACCCGTTAGAAAATGAGACAGACACGCAAACAGACAGAGAGATGGTTGAGTAAAGACAGATAGGTGACTCATGTTCCTAGTAAGCACATTATAGCATTGAGGTTCAGCCCTACCTTACAATCCCATTCTAGTATTCTGCCTACGGGCACTACCACGCACTCACTGCTATGTTTATCCTCTGACTCACCCTCCCCCCTCTCCTTTCCAGGCTCACCATTGGCTCAGCCGGTCATGACGTAGAAGCTGGGCGCGCCGTGATTGGTCCGTGGGAAGTGACGTCAGCCTGCCTTGCCGTCATTGGCCAGATCGGGGTGTGACGCTAAGGAACCTGGGGCCGTAGTGAAGTCATTTTCTACGATAAACAAGTTTCCGTAGCAGTATATATTTTTTGAAATTATTAATTTTTATTGTATCTCTCTCATTGATATTCTCTCTGGTTCACTCTGACTTGGCTGTGAAGTGTTTGATGAATGTACAGGTGAAGGCAAACGTATACACAAGTAAATTTATCCACAATTTTAGCTTGATAAACATTATAAATACGGTTCCCTGAAAGCGGGCCACCCCTCCACTGGCCCAACGAATCCGTGACGTCACCGTGTGTGTGTGTGTGTGTACGTCGCTTGGACTTCGAAGACTGGGCGTTCATTGATGGAGAGGCAGTTACGGAGGGAGGATCTGTGCCGCCAAGGATACATACACTTCAAGACAGTGCACCTGCATTTTGCCCGCCGTCTAAACTGAGAGGATTAAAAGTGTCAACCGTAACGAAGGAATACTGTTCGGTGTCTGAGGAGTGTTGGAAGCCTTTGAGGAATTAACAAACCAGGAAAAGGAAGAGATTGTGTGGTATCAGCGAGGGATTCTGACCGCCGCGACAGGTGCTGACCAAAGCAGGCCTGAAAATTGTGTTCATCTGTACAATTAGATAAACTGCGGTTAAGTAAGATTACACAATTAAAGTGCAGTTGTTTGAAGATCAGATAATAAACTGAAAACATCATTACTTAAAGCCAAACTTCCAAATTTCATGTGCGGGAAGTGTTCCGCATTCAGAGAAATAAGGCATCCAAAAATGATGTAATGTAAACCCACTGAATAAACAGGTTGCTCAGTAAGTAGCATGTAAAAAGTGCTTGTTCGTAAAGATATATAGTTGTGTTCGAAAAAGTCCAAACAACAGAAAAGGAACATTAAAGGAAAATCGTGAACCTACGTGTAGGATGTGCCAGGGCGGAAATACAACCACCACCACCACCAACAACAACAAGACTAACACCACCAGCACCACCGCCAACAATCGTAAAAGCATGACCATGGGCGGCGTGAAGGGCGGGTCTAACCTGAACGAGGTGAGTGTCGTTCGTCAGGTGCCGCACTACGCCTCCACGCCACACCTCTTCGTGTACCAGGCAGCAGAGGACGAGGACGAAGTGGACCACGCCCCCAAAGACCCGAAGGAGCCAATCTACTCCTCAGCCATTGACATACGAAAAGTGGCTGCCTCCAAGGAAGTGAGTGTTTACGTAATATTATTATCAATAGTAGTAGCAGTAGAATAAACACTAATAATAATAATAATAATAATAATAATAATAATACCGGTAATAATAGTAAAAATAACTAGAATTCTGAAATTGCTGAAGCAGTATGAAAATAACTTCACATTCCAGACAAAATAATTTTATCATTGTGTACCAAATATTACGGGACTTTTGGTATGAATTTTTTTTTACGAACTCTGACCTATGACCTTGAGATCAAGGTAAAGGTCATTCATACAATGCAGATCATGTTCTCTCATGACCGACTACATTTCCACCGAGTTTGGTCAAAATCGGTCAAATACTTTCCGAGTTAGCACTTACAGCCATGAGGTGGCCATTTTGATTTTCCTCAGTATCTCGGAAAGTATTTGTTGGAACCCAGTATATATCAGTACCCAGGTGCACTAGTACAGCCTATGTTGACGACCACATACTGGATCATTTGCAAAGCAATCGAATCCATAGTTTTTCTTTCCCAAGAGAGAAAAAATTGAAAAAAATAACATAAAGGACGCGAATGCGGCATTAGTGTTGGGGGGGGGGGAGTGCCAACAGAAGCCTGCAGCCAAGATATATCACTCCTGAAAATTTCAGGTCCCTGTCTCGAACTGTCTTGGAATGCCAGACTTCTAGATCCCCCTCCCTCCCCAAAACAATTATCTACAATAAGAACACTGAACTTGAAGTTCTTAATAATAATAATAATAATAATAACATTATTATTATTATTATTATTATTATTATTATTATTACTAGTATTATTAACTGCATATTGGTAATGATTTAATATACTGTAGTGGTTGCCTAGGAGGGATTTTTTTTTTTTTCAAAAGCTTGATAATATATCAAATGTGGTATTGTCTGTCAGAAGTGGCAGTCTCTAAAGAAGTAGGATATCTCATCCCTTCTTATAGAAAAAATACGTAGATAAATAGATGACAGCGCTAAATTGATCAGTAATGTTTAACAAAACAACGTAATATAACTGAGGAAGTACGGTTTTTTAAGCCTCCCTTCCTCCTTCCTCAAAAAAAAAAAAAAAAAAAAAAAAAAAAAAAAAAAAAGTTTACATTTCCTTAGCGGCTGGCAGTAAGGAAGTAAGTTTTATTTTTATTTTTTTATGGAAGATTTAGGTGTTGTGTAGTGGATAGTTCTTCCTGTCTGCCTGAACACCGCAGACGAGAAACTGTTGTATATTGTAGGGACGATGACCTTCACTGGTGTTCCAGTAGTAGTAATAATAGTTATCATGATTATCAGAATAGCCTTGGTTGTGTAGGAGACTTCTTTAGTAATTTTGCATACTTCACTCTGATTGTAAGTTGGTGTTTACCTTTTTAAGCCCGAGGACCTCTCTCTCTCTCTCTCTCTCTCTCTCTCTCTCTCTCTCTCTCTCTCTCTCTCTCTCTCATGAGACTACATTTATTCATTTAAGATCACCCTAGTGAACGGGTTAACAAAGGTTACAACTAACCCCCAGCTCAAAAATTCTCTAAGCTCAGTTGTATGGAGGTCCATTAATAATAATAATAATAATAATAATAATAATAATCATCATCAAATAAATAAAAAGATTCCGTCGTATCGAATTGCTCCAGCAACACCAAAGAAGGTACTGAAGTGTAATGCGAAAAGTAATTCGGAGAGGAAGATGTGTTACGTAATCTAAGCAGGAGGGAGATGTTTAGAAATCTAAGCTGAGCAAGAGCCGTTAGGAAGTTCCCAAAGCAACTCAGTGATAATACGACGTTACAACATCACTCTTGTTAATGTTTATAGCACGCCCCCCCCCCTCTCTCTCTCTCTCTCTCTCTCTCTCTCTCTCTCTCTCTCAAACTTAGCATATATCGAGATCCTTCAAAGTCTCTCCTTTTGACCACAACATTGAACTTGTTTTAGTGTGAACCCATTTAGTATGTACAATCACGTCATTACTATTTTTCTCTGACGATTTTATTCAGCTTAGGCGAGAACGCATGTTGTGAAGACAGTAAAAACAGTCTCCATTAAACCCCGTATTACGAAGGGTCTCCTTATTTGAATACAATTACTCAGTAGTGGAAAAAATATATATATCAGAAAATAGTGTTGATATTCAGAGGCTGAGACATACGCCAGTGTTAGGATCGGTTAGAATTGAATACTGTGATTTAGGTATACATTATAACATGGGAATGGGTACTGTGATTTGGGTATATATTAAGCATAGGATTGGGTACTATAATTTAGGTAGTCTATAGAGCAGAATACAGGATTGGGTACTGTGATTAAGGTATACATTATAATACAGGATTGAGTACTATGATTTGGGTATATGTTACACGATTGGGTACTGTGATTTATATTTACTTCCCCAAACAATGGACTTCTGTTGCAAGGAGTAACAATGAGTGTAGAAAATGCTAGCATTACCTGTCCCGAAATTTGCCCCTTATAATGGTCTGTCGCACTTACCTTTGTTTTCATGTCTATTCAGTTTTGCAGAAAATAAAAATAATATGTTGACAGTATAATATGTTGACAGTTTCAAAGATAGACGAATTCCTCCGTTCCTGCACCCTCTCACCACAAGCACTGGATTTGTCTAATTGTCCTGCATAGTGAACCGTTTGTGTTTCATGTCCCGCTACACTTGTTTGAAATGATCTTGTCAGAAATTAAAATGGCGTGTTGGCAGTACGGTTTTAAAAAATACAAGGGCGCTATTCCTCTGTCTTATACGTCATTTACCAGGTTTACTTTACTGTCTTGCATATAATGTACATTCCAGTCAAATTCGTACTGTGGAAAGTAATAATATGTTGGCGGTGGTTTCAAAATGCAAGGGCGCTCTCCTTCCCTCACCTTGTCTCGTACCTCATTTCTTCCAAAGGGCAAAAGTCCACACACACTTCCTACCTTCCTCGCCCAGCAGCCAGTTCTTTGTGTCCCTTAACATCTTCCCTCCTTAATGGTGTCTTTAACTTTTTTTTCTCTCTCTCACTTCCCTTTCCCCCTCCCCCCTCGTTTTTCACATTTTTCGCTTGTTTTCTCTGTGTTATTTATCGGGTGTATAATGCCTTATTTCAATCCTCCCTTCATTTCTAATTTTTCCGAATCAAGCTTACTCGTATTTCATATCGTCCATTCCTCCACCCATTTTTTTCTGTCTTACTGTCCTTCCTTTTGTACACATTATTCTCTCTCTCTCTCTCTCTCTCTCTCTCTCTCTCTCTCTCTCTCTCTCTCTCTCTCTCTCTCTCTCTCTCTCTCTCTCTCTCTCTCTCTCTCGTGTTTTCCATATCCTCGAACCTGGCTACTAATTTTTTTTTCTTGGCATTTGTTTACCTTACGCCCATATCTTCCTGTTTCCCCATCTTCTGTCTCCCTGCTTATTTTTCTTTTTCGATCTCAGGTCTCTCTCCTGCCTTCCCAGTCGCCCTCACTCCTTTCTGTTTTCTTTTATCCCATCCCCATTTCCTCCTCCCCCTCAACCGCTTCTCTCCCTTCCGTTTCCTCCATTCTCATTCTACTCCCTCATTTCCTTCCCATATCACACCCTTCCTGCCCTCCCCTTTCCTCCCCCTGCCCTTCCACACTGTACCTTGCCTTCCCTATCCCTTCTTTCCCCATCCTCTTCCTGTTTTGAGATGTTTGTCTGTAGGGGGGGGGAACTAAATGAAGAAATCGGTGTTTGATTCTAGAGTGTAGGGATCATTGTCAGATGTCAGAGTGTAGATTTAGATGTAGTAAGGCCTATGTACATAAAGGCCTTACTACACATTATGAATCTACACTCTACTAATCTGACAGTGCTCCCTGCTCTCTCTCTCCCTCTCTCTCTCTACTGTACTGTACATTAGGCTATGTGTATTTGGCTATCATAACCACATGTTCGTTCCGTCTTATAACACTTCGGATAATTCATTTTGGCTTTAAAAGTCGATATTTTAAAAATGGATATCAGGCACGAATAAGCAAACATTGTTAATTCTCAGCGTCTGAGTCATTAGGAAGTTGCTCATTATATCCGAACTTCACACGCCACTCTAGTGCTCCATTTTACTACGTTATATTTAAATGCTTGTACCATGCAGTTCTTATAACTGCATCTTGTTGGACAGTCCTGGCGAGGAGTATAATTTGGTCGAACTTTCTTATTTCCCCTTTCATTCTTAAAATTTCCTCTCGCGTTGTTGAAGATGCTCGTGTCGAGTTACAGCAGCGTTTCTTAATCTGGGGTGCTAGCACCCCCGGGGGGTGCTGAAATCAATTTTAGGGGGTGCTGGAAAATGCTGCATTATGTTTTTTTCTTACTGGATTTGCTTAGTATTGTCATCCTTGATTTTTTTTTTTTTTTTTTTTTTTTTGTAAAATAAACTGTCAGGCAGTACTTCACTTTAACCCTGCAGTAGTGTAGCAACTGCAGTCCCAGTAACCAGATGTAGAGCGGTGCTGGACTGAGACCTTATTACAAGGGGGGTGCTGAGGTCGGAAAAGGTTAAGAAACGCTGAGTTACTGTCAGCAGAATATCGTAAAAATCTTCGGAGCCAGTACCCTTAAATTACGGCACAAAAGTTGTAAAGTCTCGGGGGAACACCACCCTTACATCAGATCACGACCGGCACACCCAGGTTTGATGATAGGTAAATATAGGATAGACAGACTGGTAGCTATCACACACACCACAAAGTCAGCCAGGAGGCAGGACGTGTGTGCTGGGCAATCCCCAGGTCCTGTCCTCCCCCCTTACTGTTTTTTTAACCAGCCCATACCCCACTGACCGGGCTAATGTATGGCCCGCCCTGCACTATAGGTGCAGGGAATCTTTGAACGAACGAACAAATGGTAGCTATTATTTGTTTACACGGAGCGCTTACCAAGGAATGTAATACGAGGGGGATGCCGTTGTTTAACGATTGTGAATGAGTCCCTTGGGGATATCATGGAGAGATAACTCATACGCTGGATTAGTATTCTCGTTAATGTTGCGGAAAAAAAAAAAAAAATCGTCTATCATAGCCTAAACTTAAAAAAAAAAAAAGTTTGCTTAAGAGGAAAAAGAAGAAAAGTTGCACAGAGGGGGTTAATAGAGGCCTATAGGCGTCATCATTTTAACGGGGCTACATGCTATATTGTGATTTGTTTTCAAGTATCTTAATATTGAAATTTTGAACCCCGTACCATATGGCAAACCCATTCAGTACGATGTTTTCATTTTATCCAATTCTTGCTACTAGATTTTTTTTTTTTTTTTAAGGTTATGATTGACCTGTCATATTGAAGAGGGTGGAAACTGTCCCCATCAATACATTTAAAACTGTGACGATGATACTTCATTTTGGCACGATTTTCTTAGGTACCGGTACTGGTTAGACCTGTACAGTATGGCAAGCGTTTCATAGTGAAGAACTCAGTCTTATTTTACCGTTGTTTCTGTTCCATCCCAACCATTGATTGTATAGCCCGCCACGCCTATCACAGATGATGAAGCCATCCTTGACGAATAATGTTATTGATTCAGTATTTTGCTGCTATTGATTAAAATACCATACCATTCATTTTATTGTTCAATACCATGCCTGCCATTGACTTTGTTGTTTTATACCGTGCCTGCCATTGATTTGGTTGTTTTATACCGTGCCTGCCATTGATTTGGTTGTTTTATACCGTGCCTGCCATTGATTTGGTTGTTTTATACCGTGCCTGCCATTGATTTGGTTGTTTTATACCGTGCTTCCACTGATTTTTTTGTTTTATACCGTGCCTCCCATTGATTTTTTTTTATAGCATGCCTGCCATTGATTTTGTTTATACCATGCCTGCCATTGATTTTGTTGTTTTATACGGTACCATGCCTGCCATTGATTTTTTGGTTTTATACGTGCCTGCCATTCATTAACCACGTCAGCTTCCTCTCTTAAATATTTTTATAATCAGGCCAGTGTGTGAGATGTGGTGGGCGATGGATACCAGACCTCTGTTTGAAAGATCCAAAATGCAGCATTCCCAGTGTCACTTTTTTTTTTTTTTTTTTTTTATGTATGGTTTGTCATCTTCAAAGCTTACCCTAAATCACCAGCTTATAGGAAGCATATCTCAGATTTTTCAAACAAATAGCCTAAGATAAAAAGTGTTAATAAAAAATGATTATAAATTCGGCAAATGTTAAGTGTTTCCAGAAAGCCACTTTACATAATGAAGCTATCTATCTGTCGGTCTGTCTGTCTATCAGTCCATAGCCAGACGCAGTAGTTCCGTATGGGGTGGCCGTTTGACTTTGAGTATACCGGTAGTTGTTTTACGGGGAGGGACACATAAACCCCCACCAACTCACTTGTTGACATGTAGGGAGCACGAATGTGTTGGTTATATGGTTAGACCTACCACCCAGCGCTGTAAATGGTTTCCTGGCTTACGCCTTACAGGAAACCATTAGTTCTGTCACTCAATGTAAAACCACCTGACAAGGAAAGAAGAGCATAAGAAGTGATAGAAAAGACGAGAGAAATAGGAAGAGAGGAAGTCAGACACAAAAAAGAATGTTAAAGGCAAAGGAAGAAGTAGGCAGCACTACATCAGGTGAGTGGATGATGGTCGCCACCACGGATCACTAAATCTGGGGTGGTGAAAAGTTATCTTGTGATAAATACTGGGACAACATTACGAGCTTAGAGCAACTTTGTCAAAGTCACAGTGTGTTGAACATCGTTAACAGGTTGTGGCTTGTTGTCGATCAACCTGTCTCAGATCCATTAGCCACAAAGCAGGCAGATGTCCCGTGCATTGAACTGATGTTCCCTTGTGGTTGACAGAACCTTGCCAACGGCGTGGGGAAAAGTGTTGAGGTTTGATTCGTGGGTGGATGCAGCATTTGCACCTCCACCCAGTTAACAGGAGCATTACCCTGTAATGCTGCAACCCAGTGTTTTAAATAATACCTTTGTTAGCGCGAAACCATTTGGCTTGTCACTCAGTGTAGAGCCACCTAAATTGCAAAGAGGAGGAATAAAAAGTGACAGGAAGGAAAGGGAGAAGTAGGAAGAGATGAGAGCAGACACCGAAACAAAATGATAGAGTTGATGCAGAAAGTAGGCAACACTACATCAAGTGAACGGATGATGGTCGTCACCACCTACCATTTGCCAATAGGTTGCAAGTAAACTGCACTTTCTTCCGGCTTTGAAAATAGTACAGACTACATTTTTATTCACATTCTGAATTAGGCTATCAGAAATGTGAAATAAATATATATCTCATAATATTAATGAATACATCTTATTAAGAGAGTTTGTTTATGGTCCATGTTGGACCCTCCTGCATAGTGTATTTCCATGGGTCTTCATCATATTTGAGGCTGTCAGACTCTCACTCCTTCCCCACGCATTTGGAACATTGGAGATATGACAATTTTAGGCAGTGTTAGCATAAAAAGAGCAATGTACACGTCATACCAGATACCACGCCATTGACCGTGTTTGCCATTGATTTTCTGCCATGTCTGTCGCTGATTCTATACCATCTCTAACATTAACCCCTCCAGTCTGATGATGTATGATTTATCCTTGCTATCTCTCATGACATAATTATATTTTATCATTGCTCAATTGCTCACTCCAGATGTATTTATTGTAATTAGGAGAGCCTCCTTGTTATAGTATTGGAGTTACTGAAGGCAGCATCTAACTTCCCTAATTTTGACAAGTCTATCCCATACTGAATTTAATCATCTGGAGATAGCAAGAACACTGTAGAAAATGGATCATTGGATAGAAGAGATTGAAATCAGTCCCCACATACAGTGGAACAGTACCCAACATTATTTTGTACACCATAGCAATACTGTATTTCATCTTGATACCAAACAGACCATTAATCACATCAGTACAAAATTACATCATTTATAATTTATTCTTGCTACATTCAGACACTGTAATTAAACTTAGGGAGACCTCTTGTTGTGAGTGGGTTAAAAACAGTTCTCATTAACCCCTTCACTTCAATGATGATAATTATTCTTACTGCCACTAGATGATTTTATCTAGTTTAGGGAGGACCTCTCACAGTGATGGGATTAACTACCACACTGTGCATGCAAGTAAACTCAGTACTGTGATGACTGTTCACAGTGATGTATTAACTATTATCTGGCACTGATGAGGAGCCCACTTGTGGTGGCACTGTGTATCCTAGGTGGAGTGAAGCAGCTGTGGTGTCCACCCAGGAGCCAGACCTCATATTTCCCTGCACCTTGCAGTGGAGAAGGAGCATATAGTCTGGCCCTGGCAAGGTACTGTCTACCAAAAGGGGACACCTTTTACCTATGGTACACTGTACCGTATATGTTCTGTACTGTAGCCTACCGTACCAGTGGCCCCACAGAAGCAGTTACTTACCTGTGGTTGATGAGTCTTCTCAGCCAAACAGACTAGGTTTAAGCTACAACAATAGCCTGTTACAATATATAACCCTTGGCCTTTTACATTTCTCAAAAATTGCCCATTATTGCTGTGAATCTGCTCAGCCAGACAGACCAGGCTTAAGCAACAACAGCATCCTTTATTACAGTATATAGGCTAATGTATTTTTCTTTAAAAAAAAAAAAAATGCCCATTATTAGCATGAACAAAGGCATTAATTTTGTTTGTTTAATTGGGAGTGAATCATCATTTTTAACTCTTGAACTGCTAGCATTTCTCAGCTGTGAAAGTCATTTGGTGTCAGCCAGAATATATCTGTTCAGCTTGTCCTTACCCAAGAAAGTATCAGTTCTTAATCCAGGGACATACTGTACAGTAGTGTTTGATTTATTCTTGTTACCTCCAGTCAGTTTTATTCACGGTTGGGAAGATTTTTCATTATAAATGGTTTAATGAAGACAGTACAGTATCTTGTTCTAAAAGTCTCTCCTGAGCTGGATAGAATCTCATGGAGTTAGTTCAAAATGTGAAATAGCATCAGAATGAAAGGGCTAACTCTAAGTAAACTGATGTATACTAGTAGCTAACAAACGACTGCATTACAGGCCGAGGCGGTGCAGCGGATCACTGAAAAATACGATTCCCTGCGTGCACTGACTGACCGTCGAGAGGAACTCGAGGACCCCTTGGCTGTGACAGAAGAGGATGTGCAGCGCATCGAGACATTCTTCCGGGGCCACAAGACACAGCTGTGGGTATGTCGCACAATGGCCAACCTCTACAGTGAGGGTGGAGCTGGGACCACACATGGCCAGTGGGAACTCAAGTACACAGGGGTCCCTCTCTTGCTGCTTGACCAGGGTGAAACACGATCAAGGGACAAGCGCCGACTGCAGCTCATTCTTGCAGAGAAGGGGACGGGATTTGCTCTGTGGCGGGACGTGGTGGATAACCTGACTTCCTATCGTGCACAAGAGCCACAGTTCCACACACTGTACCTCTCATCAGACCACCGCCGTCGCATGGGCTTCTCTTTCAATGATGCACGCCCAGCTAGTGAGTTCTTGAGTCACATTGAGCGCCTGACTGCCGATCCAGCCAACATCTCCCTCTCTGGCCCCAGCAAGAAGAAGAACAAAGTGAAGGAAAAGGTTGCCAAGTATAAGCCTCCAAAGAAAACTGACATCTCCACACCCTGTAACTTTCAGCATGTTACCACTGTTGAAGCCTGTGACAAGGGCAGGTTCTTTTCACTCCAGGCTTTCTCAAAAAATAAGAGTCCTCCCCATGTCCAGCCTCACACAGTGGTAGAAAGGCCACCAAACAACTCTACTCCTGTCAAGCAGGTGTAAAGAGTTTATTGATATTGAAGGTGTTATGGGCAGTGAACTTTCCTGTCTTAATAGCCAGTGTATAGTGGGAGCTCATAGAATGATCTCGTATGAAAACTACAGAGCATTTTTTGAGCAGTGGGCTCAGTACACTGTGTAGTCAGCAACTTTAGTTCCATCAGTCCACTGGTGTATTTTACATTTCACTCTTGCTACCTCCTTGAAGTTTTGTTTAACTAGGAAAAGAATGAAATTGTGGAGGCGTTATTGAAGACTGTACTGGCTGTACCTTATCTGACTCTCCAGTTTGAATATTTTCTCCAGTTGAATTAAATAATTTGAAGCTAGCAAGAAGAAAATGAATGATACAACTGTGGGTTGGAGTGTTAATACCAGGTAATGGGATCTGTCTAGTGCTTAGTAACTGCATTAGTCCCCCCAACCTCATGTGCCAATTTGAACCCCTTTCTTTGGTGCTCAGTTGTCAGTGCAGTGCCTGACAAGGTTTTGGTGCAAAGAAATGCAGATGGTGTGCTGAAATGTAGCTGCTGCAGAGGAGTATGAAAATGATGATGACAGAGTAGTAAATATGTGATAATACACTTTTGTATGGGAAACTTTGAGATGGTACTGTGATGTACAGTGTGTAAAATGTGAGGTGAGGAAAGAAGAGAATATCAGCCATATGTTTGTGATGGTAAAATGAACAGTGAGGGTGAATGCATACATCTTGGAATAATTTTGAAAGACTTTCATATATGGTATTGCATTTGATGAAAAATGTATATATTTGTGATTCAAAGGGAAAGGGACACTGAGAATGGCTTGCTATCATTTTGAAAGGGAAAGAATCATAGTGAATGCATACTGTATACTGACAAGGACAACAATGCACAAGTGAACTTAGAAAAAGGTAGTTTAAGACAGTGTCGTGTGATGATTCTTAAGTTTCAATGCCATCCCATCTAGCATCTGTTCCAAGGACAAATTTACCTTGTACAGTAACAGCAGTGACCCATAATGATAGAACATTACGGTCATCAAACTGGAGGTTGTTGTAATTTTGGATTTGATGCTGTAGTTGGGCTGGAATAGAACTCATGATAGACTCTTGTTACAAGAAATATTCTTACTGCTTATTATTTGTAGGCTGTACAATATTTACTCTTATATACTATTGTACTGTACTGTACCATTTTTAAGCATATACAATTGATAGGATCTCAAAATTTAAACAGATTAAATCAGTTTAATATAATGTAACAAGTGTCATATTATGTAATACAGTGTACCAAAATCTAATTTAATATACTTATTGGAGCCGACATTATCAGGTTTATTAAGCAGAACATATGTACCATGACTTTTTTTTTTTTTTTTTTTTTATAAGTGGGTATTAGAGGTAGGATGATTCTGTTAGTACTCTCAGGTACCTTGTCCCTTTGACTAGTATTGAGTACTCTGCTAAACCTGACACTGGCAGTCAGTTTCATAAAAAAAATTTTAGTGATAACAGATTAGTTTTCGAGTTTTCCTGTAGTTGGGCAAAGCCCCAGTGACACTTAAGTCTTTCGTGGAATTGGTACTTAAAGCAACTTCACTCATCACTTCTTATAGGAATTCTTATATTTTGGTTAAACATTTTAAATTATAATTTTAATTTATCTTATACTAGTATGGTAAAGCAGAGCACATTAAGTGCTCATATGGAAACATTTGAATATCAGTATTCTATTTCACTTGTTAATATACCTTAATGAATTTGTCATCTCATAATAATAGCCTCAGTTTTGTCTCCATTTAGCACTGATGTTATGACTTATTACTGAATGTAGCCTAACATAAATGAGGGCTAGATGTACCTGCAGAAGATATCACTTCCAGTAGGTAAGGTGGACTTGAAGTTAACACAGGACAGTATGTATGTTGCATATCTAGACTTCCACTTTGATTCAGAGCACAGTGCCCCCATGAGCACAGCATGAAACCCATTACGGGCGTAGTTGTGATCCAGGAACGACTTTGGACAAATTTCACAGGAATTAATATTGATGTTGGTTGAGAGAAGTATTTTTGCTGTTTCACTACATCTTTTGGAAGGAAAAATTATTAAGACAGTGATGATTCACTACAGTGTTTGTTTCTAATGTATTTTAAAAAGAATATGGTAGCACTGCTGTTTTGAAGATTACAGTGGGAGTGACAGATTATTGTATATGTATATAAATTTCTCTAGTCGAAGGATTAGGAAGGGACAGGAACCTTTACAGAGAGTGTCTCATGATGACTGCCAAACCATCCTCATAGATAATATGGGCATATGATAACTGATTATTCTTGGCTGCTAAATCATTAGTGAGTAATGTCTTCTAGAAATAATATCTGTAGTATTGTAATGTACTGAATAGATTCTTTTGTCATTTCTGTGAGGTATGTGCTGTGTTAGTAAAATTATGTTGGTTGTTCCTGCAGAATGGTTACAATACTGTATACCTGATATACTCCACCCATACCATCTTTTAAGTCATGGTCTTGTTGTGGGCAAGTTGTTGCAATATGATAGTTCATACCAGTGTAAGAGTGTTTTGATGGATTTTTTCCTTTGTAGATCAGTTTTGTGGTGATTTTTTATATTCAGTATTTATTTATTGTTTACTGGTGACTAAAGCTTAATACTTTGTTTGTAAATATGTTGTGAAACTGTGGAAGAATATCAAGAGTGTGAGCATTTTCCAGAATATTTTAGTGAGGTTTGCATGATACCATGTGCAGTATCTTGGTGGAAATTGAATTTGCTATTATCAGAGGGCTCATAGGGATGATTTCTATTAGTAATGCACAGTATGTAATGGAGAATGTTAGACTTTGCAGCTGACATGTACCTTTAGTAGAATATATTCCTATGACAGAAGCATTATTGCAGCATTATAGAGCATGTCTTTACAGTGTGGTACACAAATCAGTCCATTGTTTATCAAGGCTGTATATGTGCTATTTTCAGATGATTGGTAATGCTAGGGCTTGTTGACATATTATGGAACTACTCTCATATGTTAAGGAAAGAATATTGAATAAGTTATTTGCAATATTTTACCTTTTACTACATCAGCCATATATTGACCTCTGAGACCATGTTATTATTGTAGTTCTTACCTAAAAGAATTTGCTGGTATATTATAATTTACAATTCATTATATATATATATATATATATATATATATATATATATATATATATATATATATATATATATATATATATATATATCATCCAGAATCATCACAGAATTACAAGTACCAGTAATTATATGATATATATAACCTTGGGCAACAGTTTGCCAAGATTATCTAGACCAAAGCAGGTGTGCTTCAGAACCTAAAAGTTTGCTCCACCTCAGCAAGTGGCCTTAATGCTTGCAGCCAAGTTATTGTACTGATATTGTTTCATGATGTTAACACCTCTCTTGTGCGTATATGTGATCCAGGTTTTGCCTTTATATATTTTAAAAGTATGTTTCAAGAAGATTATGAAAATCATTAATGCATATGTTTCAGAATTTTAGTATAACATTTTTAATTTACAGGATAGGCAATTATGAGTCAGTCAAATTATTTTCCTGTATAGTACCGTATAGTACTGATTTTATGTTTAATTTTTTAAAGTACCTGACAAAATGACTGTTTCCATTGCAATACCCATTTGACATTCCTGACATAATCAGCATAAATGTTCCTTGTCTTTTAACTAGGAATGTGTAGCTATATTGATGAATTAAACCAATTTATTTTGTATGGTACACTTTTTGAGTTAGTAAGTTAAGTTTTCTATGACTTTGTATGTGAACCATTAAAAATGATTTTATTACATCCAATGCAGCTTGCAAGTATTTATGTAAACAGTTTGAGAATCTACTTATATATATGTCCCATCTTGTACAGTGTAAATATATACATAATTATGTATACATATATATTAAAGAGAACTTCAGACTTTTCATTTACCATGAAGTATTTAGCATGTACTTCTCATTTTGTTTGTGCAATGAAATGAAGATTGTGGAAGCTTGAATGGTGAGTAAGAGTATGGCCCATTTAATTGGAAATATTGTTGATATACCGTGGTTACCTAGCTCTGATAGCTAAGAAACATTTGCATTAAGGCTGCTCATTGGTTAATGCAACACTGAGGGGCATGGTAAAAACAGCTCTCCTTATTTTAACACATAGTGTAATGCTGTATGGTAGTAAGACCTGGGCAGTGAAGGAGGAGGATATTCACCAGCTCAGACGTACAGAAATGACAATGATTGGGTGGATGTGTAGTGCGTCCCTGCGTGCAAGGTCTGGGGGGGCTGGGTTCACGATGGAAGAGTTGAGAGGTAGGATGGCGCTGGAGTGTATTGGTGTTGTGATGAGGAGAGGTAGATTGAGATGGTTTGGACATGTGGAGAGGATGGGGGACGATAATAGGGTGAGGAAGGTGAGACGTGTTAATATTGGGGGTGGGGTTATGAGAGGTAGACCGAGAAAGACATGGGACGAGGTCATTAAGTGTGACCTCGGGGTTAAGGCACTGAACAGGGAGGCTGCAATGGATCGTGCAACATGGAGAGCCGCCAATAGGTGACCAAGGCCGACGCATGCAAGCATGTTGGAGCCTTTAAAAACAAAACAAAACAAAACGCTATACAGTATGTTTATATTTGTAAATTTCTTGCAGTATAAGCATCCAGTGCATGTTGTACTACATCTACCCATGGTGTACACCAGTGTCAGCTTGTTGCACTGTAATACATGCCTGCATTGGGTGTACATCTACATCCACATGTTCCACTGCATCTACCCATGGTGTACACCTATGTCTGCATGTTGCACTATAATACATTCCTGCATGTACGTCAAACGTCGCTCATAGTTTTATAAAACTGTATAACCAACTTTAATTTTCTTTGATAACGGTAAACTTTTCTAGCTATTTTTGACCTCTTGAGCTTTGGAAATTATTTAAACTGCCAGCTTATGTTGCAAGCAATTTGCAATTATAAATATACATGTGTTAAGAAGAGCTGTAAATTTACCACACTCCTCAGTGTTGCATTAACCAATGAGCGGCCTTAATTCAAACATTTCTTGGCTTCAGCTATCAGAGCTGAGTGAACACGGTATAGTTTACTTCCCTCCATCAGATTTTTTCATGTCCTCTGGACCCTAATCTCACTCACCCTTTGCTGGGAAAAAAAGAGGTCTGGATGATGATGATAGTTAAAAAAACCAAGTTTTAATTCATACTGGTACCCTCATTACAGTGACATCTTTTGTATTATTTGCTATCACCATGCACTTTGCTCAAGTTTGGAGAGACTCTTCAAACTGCAGGAGTCAGAAATAACCTTCATAAACCCTTTAAGTGCAACAGACTTCACCAGTGGGTAGGAGGGTGCAATGGTGAGCATTGAAGGTTTCAGTTTGAGCTGGACTGGATTCGCCACCGGTGGCGATCTTGGTGGTACTGTAGTTGCAACTAACTGAGAGAGACTTCCTTGTAGGCTGATGTGGAGGAGGGTTCCATGTGAATATCATTTCTGAGCCAGAGGCTAACACCTTGTACCACATAGAGCACCTGTGGTCATTGGGTTGCCCAATGTAGTGCTACTCTACTCCTGGGTGACTCTACATTGAGTGACAAGCCAAATGATTTCCTGTAAGTCAGGAATTAATTTAATATGCTGGGTGGTGACCTTACAACTAACCAATCCCTACATGTGAACAAGTGGGTTGGCAAAGGGTTAGTGCTTCCTGGAAAACAACTAAAAAGACAGACAGCACATTACATTGCCAGATGCCATGTATCCCAGTCAGGGTGGCCAAGGGCTTAGAGTTTTTACAGGGAGGGGCACTAATCCTCCACCAACCCCACTTGACGTAGGGATGCCAACAGCATCTGGTATTTCCAGGCGGCGGTCACCCATCCAAGTACTAACCAGATCCAACGTTGCTTAACTTCGCTGATCGAACGGGAAGCGGTGTACTCAACGTGGTATGGCCGTTGGCAAAGACAGACAAAACATTGCAAAAATAAAAATGACTACTTCATCAGATTGTAGGGGTTATCAGTGATTAAACTATATGAATACTGTCATGCAGGAAAAATGAAATTGTCTAATTACTGAAATGTGAATGAATTTAGTGTAGTTAGCTAGGTATACAATGAGCAATACACAATTGGGTCAGTGTTATAATTTCATCATTTTAGCTTTTTTTTTTTTTTTTTTTTTTTTACACTGCATGAGGTAAGTTTACTAGCAAGAGTCAGATCTCTTGAGGAACACATGCCAGAAGGGAAAGTAAGCCTCTATGTTGTGCCACAGTAGGTTCAAGATTGATTGCAGCATTATTGGGCAGACATAAAACCTCCCATCCCCTAAGTATAAAACTGTTATCCATTATAGTCCAGTAGCATTTACTAGCTGAGATCATTAACCATGTTGGTATGTGTAGGTTCTTTCATCCAATGTCCAGTTTTACTGAGCTTTGGGGAGACTTTGGAAAAGGAGGATTGGATGATGGATGGAATGCATCATTTATTTATCCTTTTCTACTAGGGCTCTGCTAAGTTGAGGAGAAACATCTGACACAAAAGTACAGTACCACGTATCAAATAAAAAGTACGTCTTGGGATTGAAGTGGTTAAATGACAGAACATCTGCATATTCCTCTGTAAAAAAAAATAATCGCAAGGTGTAGCATACGGTCATGCATGAATAGGTTGCAGAAGTAGAGAGGGAGGTGCTTTGTTGAAGAGTACGGATGAGAGAGAAAAACTGATGATTATGTATCAGCTTTGGGTCTAATGCAGGGGTTCTCAAATTGGAGGCAGTTCCCCTCCTGGTGGAAATCTGAACATTCCAGGAGGGAGGGGGAATGAACAGATGGGACCTGTATACCGTAAGTCCCCTTTCTGATGTGCTGCTTATGGTCTCTCTCTCTCTTTCTCTCTCTTTGTGTGTGTGTGTTTCTTAAAAGTACAGTAAGAATTGGGGTCTTTGGATAGTTATCATAATATGTAAATGAACAAACTCGATAAACTATTTCCAAAACTTATATATATATATATATATATATATATATATATATATATATATATATATATATATATATATATATATATATTATAAACTGATCAGTATCAGTTATAAAGAACAAATAGTTAATACTCGAATTGTTGAGACCGTACTCCGTAGTCACTCCACGTCTTCATAGTGGCTGTTGTGTGTTGTGACGAGTACTGTGTGTCGTCCAAGGTCGGGGCGTGGGGGACACCAGTAAGTATACTACTGTATTTGACTGTAGGTTGCTTGTTTGCGTTGAGGTAGTGACCCTGTTGATATAGCTTATGTGCCGAGGCCTGCAATCCTCATGTGGGCATGAAAATTTCTAAACCACATCGACTCATAAGTGGGGTGTGCTGAGAGGTTTTAGCATTCATTATGGTTTTATAAACTTTTTTTTGTGTGTGAGGTAAGTTGAAGTCATTTGGTTAAAGTGCAGTGTTATAAAAGTAAGGCTCCCGCACCCGAAGTGGTGATTATTATTGCTCAGCACGTCCCCCCTCCCTCTCCTTTGCACCTGTGTCAACCTAGATTTTCCCCTTCCCCACCTCCTTTTGTTCCCAGCAACAAGAGCAAGTCAGTGCACCCCTACCCCCCAGTGATTGTAACAAGGTTGAACATAAGAACTCTCATGTGACCAGGAACCACTAATCTTAGAGACTGTACAAATTATAGTCCCGAGGCACCCAGATTCATAGTGTGAACTGTACCACTCTGAATTGTGAACTGTACCACCCTGAATTGTGAACTGTGTCTATCACGTATCCTGCGAGATACTCCTACCCATTTTCAGAAGCCCAAGAATTGATGAGTCAGAAATATTGTGAGACATCCTAGTGCCCTATTTAGCGTAAGATTAGTGAATATACGTGTCAGGTGTTTGCCTTGAGTTTTTATGCCCTGTTCCTCCTATATTTGAGGTATAGGCCCGGTCTTGAAAAGAACGGGAAGCCTCCCTAATAACCCCTATCATAACAGTAAGTAATGAAAGAACACGCAATGGAGTATTTCTTAGAAAATTAAATAGTTACCCCTGTAATACGGTCGGGATAGTTTTCTTTAGTTACCATAATCTTCTTGTATACAAAGGCGAATGCTGTATTTCGTTATCTTTGATATTTTAGATAATTGGTCACCCGAATAATTATTTGATAAAACAATGGTTTTATTACTGGTAATTTCCTATATAACAGACACAAGACAATCAGTTATTATTATTATAATTTTATGCCTTTTGAGTGCTAGAAAACGTATTGTTTACAATCGGAGAAGAAGGGAAGTAGGCGGTAGGTGATTACTTTGTTTTATAACTTGTTATATGTATCTTAGGAATTTCTTTTTTGCAATTTTTATGCCTGCGGCCTCCATAAGACTCCATAGTTACATTTCTAGGTATTGAAGAATTGCAGCAGCTGTCAATTCAACCAATTCATTTGGGTAAGGAGTGCATAACTTAAAAACCTAAGCTTGAGCCGCATTTTCGCGACCTTAAGGCCACCCACACACGGGCCACTTTTCAGTGGACGGTGGCTCCCACTTTTTCGAGGCGCCACAAAAAAGTGGAGAGGGATGCTATGACATCCCGCATAGGGGCCACTTTTTCGTGGCAACCACAAACAGTTC
Source organism: Coenobita brevimanus (assembly GCF_032717465.1). Taxonomy (NCBI): domain Eukaryota; kingdom Metazoa; phylum Arthropoda; class Malacostraca; order Decapoda; family Coenobitidae; genus Coenobita; species Coenobita brevimanus. The sequence goes on along the minus strand of NC_137017.1, from coordinate 13,339,093 downwards.
CATCATGGATGTCGAGGAGGTGGCATGTGTCATCGCTGTGCTCCTCAAAATAAGAAAAGAAAGACGTACAAGAAAGTACTGGGTGCATCCAATAATCTGCCATAGGCATATCAGGGGTCAATTTTATACCCTATTTGAAGACTTAAAAGCGTGCACAGAGAAGTTACAAGCTATTTTAGACTGACCTGTGCTTTGATGACCTACTGACTGCAATTGGGCCTTCAGTTTCACGTCTGAACACAAACATGAGGAAGTGTGTACCAACAGAAGAAAGACTTGCAGTTATCTTTAGGTCAATACAGAATAACACGCGTTGCGCAAGAATTTTGATGAGGAAATTTGAGTAAATTAACCACATGCCATAAAATAAGTAAGACACTGTATTTTGCCAATTGTAAAGATGTTACAGTGAAGTAAACTGTTTAACAGAAATACGTTCCACAGATATTCGAGAGAGGTGAAGTCGTGAATGAACATTGAGGCTGGATGAGGAGGAAAATGAAAATGTGAGTGTGTTTAAGTACTTGGGGAGTGTGATGAATAAGGATGGAAGTTTTGAGGGTGAAGTGCTTGAAAAAGTGCAACAGAGAAGGAAGGTTGCTGATACCTTGAAAGCAATGATAAGAAATAGGGCTGTAAGCATGGCAGTGAAAAAGCTACTACGTGACAGTATTGCAGAGTTGGCACCAAAGTGAGTAACCCGGTTTTACCCACCCGGGTTTTTTCAGTAAAACCCACTTGAAAAAAAAACACTATTTTACTCACTTTACGTTTTTTTTTTTTAAAATAATGTATTTAATACCAAATTCAGTTTTATTTTATTAGGCCTAATTGGTAGTATTTTTGCACACAATATCAGAAGTAAATAATAGCTATTTAATCATATTAATCATATTGTGTTTCACTGGTTACAAAAACACACCGGTAACATTACAATCCATTATCCAATCCCACATTGTCCCAAGAAGAGCGTAGGAACCCGGGGCTAGGCAGTTGGTTCTGACATTCAAGATGAGAGTGACCAGCCTCACCCATCCCTGAGTGGCATTACATGAGCAATCAACCCCAACCATCTCTTGTATATAAACCATCACCGGCTTAATCCGATTGGAGCGCAATAATTACCCACTAAACCACCAGGTGCCAAAATTTGGTTATATAGTTACCACCACCCAGCACAGTAAATGGTTTCCTGGTGTACAGGAAACAATTTGGCTTGTCACTCAGTGTAGAGTCACCCACAGGCAGAAGGAAGAGGAAAGAATGAAAAAGAATGAAGAGGGAGTGTAAAGTTACCTGTAGGCAGAATGACAAGGAAAGAATGAAGGAAAGGAAGACAGAAGAGGATGGAAGGAAAGAAGGATGAAGGAGAGGAAAGGGCAGACACTCGACAGCAGCACTACATCGAGTGAGTGGTTGGTGAGTGCCCCCACAACATCACCAAGTATTTATAATATTTTGGAAGCATTTAAAAAAAAAAAAAAAAAGCTTATTACATTGCTCATCACCAACATTAGTAAAACATGCTCTTTGCAAATATGAATGTTGTTCTTTGATTTTTTCAAAACTATTCATAATACTTTTATCTTCTAATAGCTTTTATAACCAATATCCTTTTCTTTTTAAATGATAATACTTTTGTGTCAAAGTAAATTATGGTTCATGTCATGTTACCCAACCATTATAACAATTTTTTTTTTTTTTTTTCAAATAAAAATGCAAGTCTTTGCCTCAGTGATAAAATAAAAATGACACTTCACATCTAAATGACTTACCAGCATGAAATAATAATATTTCCTGAAGAATAATAACAGTATTCCTTACTGCAATATCAAAAAATTAGGCCAAAATTTTCTTCATCTTAAGATAATTTTTACATTGCTTTCCTTCTCAGCAGATTCAGTTTTTACACGTCCACATGTAATGTGGTGAATACAAACTACAGCCAGCACTACCTGTCTCTAATTTTGAAAGTTTTAAAACTAAGAGTAAATTTGTTGTTGATAGATGTTGTTTTTAGTTTTATTAAGGAGTGGGGTAAATTTGTTATATAACAGTAACCATTACTGGAATTAACTTATACTATAATTTATGTTGTCTCGTATCATTACCAAATATCAATTATTCTATTGAAATAGATTATAAACATTGTTTTCTGTTTAAAATAGATGTACAGTATTTTATAGGCTTAGGTATTTGGTTACCAAAAGCTATTATTACTGTTAAGATAATGTGTGAAATCACGTATGCAACAGAATTTTCAATACCGTAACAATTATTTAGACGATTGAGAAATGCAAGAATATAATTACCAAAGAAAGGAGAGTAGCAGGGCAAATGACTCCTTCTTGTACTATTGTGTAGTGTGGACTGATCTTTGCCAGCTCCTGAGTTGTACAGTGCTGTCAAGCCTCTCATGTTGAAGCATGTTTTGCTGTGTAGCAGGCAGCCCAAGGATAACAGCCAAACAGGTCAAAACATGATTGTGTTCATTTCCTTCATTCAAAGAACTGTGTGAAAAATAAGATTTTATTGGGCAATTCATAATTATGTATAGCGGAAACATTATTTTATTTGAATTTAAGGTACCTTACCGTAAACTTTGAAAAAAAAAAAAAAAAAACTTTTCCCTGTTTTTTGGGGGGTATTTTGTGAAAAAAAAAAACGAAAAAACCCAGGTGGGTTGGGCTTTAAAAAAAAAAGTGTTTTTTTTTTTTTTGCCAACCCTGCAGTATTGTGGTAACAACTCTAACGTATGGAAGTGAAGCTTGGTCTTTATTGGAGGGACACAAGTCAAGAGTGAGAGCAGTGGAAATGAGTTACTTGAGAGGAGCATGTGGAGTCACATGGAGAGACAGACTGACAAATGAGGAAGTGAAGGAGCATTGTGGTGTGGATGTAGATGTGATAAGAAGCGTTAGAGAAACACACTGAGGTGATTTGGACATTTGGAGAGGATGGAGAATGAGAGACTGATGAGGAGAGTGAATGTGAGTGAGGTGGAGGGGGGAGAGGGAGGGGGAGGCCAAGGTTGAAATGGAGGGTTGGAGTGGAGAGGTTTATGAGAGAGGGGGGTGTGAACTGGGAGCAGGGCAATGAAATGGCTAGGGACAGGGCGACATGGAGGCGATATGTTTGTGACCACCCCTTACGGGATTAAGGCGTCTGGGAATAGATAGATAGATATTTAAGAATATGGTATAATGTTTTGCTTTTCTGAAAATGATAAAACCTATTGGCAAACATATTGATATTAACAAAACATGGAACACTGATTTATTAAAGAACTGCCACAGCTAGGAAAAATCCACCAGCATGCTACCAATCAACAAAATATATAAATGAGTAAGTCAGATTGTTCAGTTTTGCTTGGAATACCTGACATTCTGTCTGGTACTGGGGAGGACACATTGATAACGTTACCTGGTACAAACTGTAGACTTTTGCGAACTTCAAGCTCTGAACGACTTTGTAGTATAGTGTAACTTTAATTTTGGGAATGATCTTGTGTACGCATGCAACCTTGGGAAGGAAGATGGCCTTGGTTAGGGAGAGGGCCTGGAGTAGACACATGACTTTGGATAGGAAATGGAGTGTCAACAATGCCAGTCCGTCCGCCAGTGCCACCGCAAAGTGGCCCGTATGCGGGCTGCCATTTGAATTAACGGCATCCATCATTGGTCACCAGTGGCAAGCCACCGTGGCGTGGCGGGTAAAATGGTCCCGGTTACCATTTTTTTGCGTCTGCCACTAAAAATTGGCTCGTGTGCGGGCTTCCATAGGCCCCCCGCACACGGGCCACATTTCAGTGGATGGTGGCTGCCAGTTATTCGTGGCGCCACTAAAAAGTGGAGAGGGATGCTATGATATCCCGCACACGGGCCACTTTTTCTTGGCAACCACAGGCAGTTCCATCATAGATGTTGAGGAGGTGGCATGTGTCATCGCTGTGCTCCTCAAAATAAGAAAAGAAAGATGTACAAGAAAGTACTGTGTGCATCCAATAATCAGCCATAGGCTTATCAGGGGTCAATTTTATACCCAGAGAAGTTACAAACTATTTTAGAATGACCTATGCTTCTTTTGTTGACCTACTGACTGCAATTGGGCTTTCAGTTTCACGTCTGAACACAAACATGAGGAAGTGTGCACCACCAGAAGAAAGACTTGCAGTTATCTTAAGGTAAATATAAAAAAGCACATACACGTCAGAATCAAGGTCCAAGTATAACGGAGAAATAGAAGAAGGGAAGTGCGGGAGGAAGAAGTAAATGTAAGGAGAGTGGAAAGGTTACAAGAGGATGAGAAAAAGGCAAATATGAGAGAGAAGTGGAGGAACGATTGGGTAAATATGAACTGGAGCAGATATGGGACGTGGAAGGTGTGTGCAAGATATTCACAGAAGAAATATGTGCAGCCTCTGAGGTGGTGTATGGGGTGAAGAGAAGACGAAAGGGGGTACAAGGAACAGCGTGGTGGAATGAAGAGGTGAGACAGGCTGTGGCACAAAAGAATAAAGCATATAATGAATGGATGAGAAACAGAGGCGTGGAAGAAGTTGAGAGATGGAAGAGAGTTATATGTAGAAAGGAAGAGAGGTGAAAAGATTAGTAAAAAAGAATAAGAAGAGAGTGGATGAGGAATTTGGAAGGAATTTGAGTGTCAAGTGGAGGGAATGTAAGAAAATGGTGTGGAAAGAGGTAAAGAGAGTCAGACAGGATGGCAGTGAAGTTAGTAGAGAAGTGAAAGGTAAAAACGAAACAAATTACTAGTTGAGAAGGGAGAAAAAGTGAGCAGATGGAGAGAACACTTTAACCCGCCCCGTCCCGTCGACGTATGGGTACGTTGCAACATTTTGCATTTGCCAGTCCCGGCGACATACTGGTACGTCGTGCAATTGCAAGGTCCCTAATTTGCACAATATTCGCGCGTGATTTTTCGTACGTATGCAAGGGACACCTTCCTCTATTCCTCTACAAGAAGCCAAGCAGGGACAATGCCTTACACCGCATAACCTCCCCCCTCCCCCCCTCATGCCATTGTCTTGGCAATTCACCTGTTACCAGTGACGTGGCCAGTAAAGATATTCAGGGTCAGAGTGATTCCCCAATCGATGACAATGTGGAGGACAAAGTTTACATAGCATTAGAAGAAGAAACAGTCAGAAATAATGATCAGGTAATGTGGCAAAAGAAGATCAGGTATGATGATGAGTTAGTGAGTGAAACAATGCTTATAATGCCTATATTACTGCTTGAAAACCAATATACTCTCATACTACATATAAATTCGTACCAAGTAAATAAATAAATGCCGTTTATGAGTTGTGTGAAATAGTTACCCTTACATAGAACTCGTTTTCTTTGGTGCCAGTCTGTTAGAAAACCCAGTCTGGTAAGGAGGTACTCCTACCTGGATCGAGTATTTTAAACCTCAGGTGAGTGATTTCTCTATGAATTTTCGATGTTTCTCACCAAAAGCGGAGGTTTTAGCCAAAAAAAAAAAAAAAATTGAAAATACCTTAGGATTGGGGGGTGTCAGAGGTGAGAAATAGCGCGGGACGTGACGGGTTAATGAATTGTTGAACATAGAGAATGAAAGTAATGCGAGTATAAAGGGCTAGGTAATGGCTAAGAGAAGGAGGGAGACGAGAAGACAGGAGGAAATTAGTAGGATGGAAGTTGTGGAAGCAATGAAGAAAGTCAAAATGGGGAAGGCCCCAGGAATTGATGGAGTGTGTGGTGAAATGTTGAAGCATGGGGGAGAGATAGTAGTAGAATGGATGTGGAAGATGTGTAGATTGGCCTGGGAGGAAGGTAGAGTCCCAGAGGATTGGAAGTCAGGTATAATTATTCCCTTGTACAAAGGAAAAAGGGAAAGAGAAGTATGTGGTAATCATAGGGGCATTTGTCTTCTTAGTGTAATAGGAAAAGTATACGGTAGGATACTTATTGACAGAGTTAGGGAATTAACAGAGAAATTAGTTGGAGAACAGGCAGGCTTTAGGAAGAGAAGAGGTTGTGTAGATTAGATATTCATTCTTAGATCTTTAGTGGAAAGGTTTTTAGAGAAGGGAAAGAAGTTGTATGCGGCATTCATGGATTAAGAGAAAGCTTATGACGGGGTGGATAGACAAGGATTGTGGAAAGTATTAAGAATATATGGAGTAGATGGGAAGTTGTTGAATGCTGTGAAGAGTATGTATGATGGTGCTAAGGCTGCAGTGCATGTGGATAGTGAACTGAGTGAGTTTTTCTATTTGAAGGTTGGGTTGAAACAGGGATGTGTCATGTCTCCATGGCTGTTCAATCTGTATATAGATGGGGTTATAAAAGAGATACTAGGTAGGGCAGTGGATGCTGGAGTGGCCCTAATGAGAGAGGGCAGTGTTTGGAAACTCCCTGTACTGCTGTTTGCAGATGATGCTGTGTTGTTAAGTGAAGACGAAGGGGAGCTGCAAGGCTTGGTGGATAAATTCGGGAGATACCACGTTGAGTACACCGCTTCCCGTCCGATCAGCGAAGTTAAGCAACGTTGGGTCTGGTTAGTACTTGGATGGGTGACCACCTGGGAACACCAGATGCTGTTGGCATAACGTTCTCCCTACGTGTGTGGGGTTGGTGGAGGATTAGTGCCCCTCCCTGTAAAACAATTAACTCTAAGCCCTTGGTCACCCCGTTTGGGATACATGGCGTCTGGCAATGAATGAATGTAAGAAACGGAATCTAAAAGTGAATGTAGAGAAGAGTAAAGTTATGGTCTTCGAGAGAGGTGTCAGTGAATGTACATTGAGGTTGGATGATAAAGAAAAGGAAAATGTGAGTACGTTTAAGTGTTCTGGTGTCAACATCTTTTTCCATATGAAGTTGTAGTATCACACATTTTACATAATAATTTTTAAAGCTGTTTAGTCATAATTAACAGTGTGTAATGAAGTGTGAATGATGAACAACCAAATATCATTTCGCTGTTAGCTGTGGTATAGAAGAAGGTGGATGGCAGACCACAAGTGCCACCCTGTTTCAATTATAAAATGAAGGTTAGGAGAAGTGAAAAGATATATGAATAGTGCGTAAGTGTAAAGTCCTGGGGAACCATGTATTATGTTGGCATATGTGAATGTACTTAATGCCATTTTATAGAGGTGTATAATGTGCTAGTAGAGTTGTCATTTATCTCTACTTTTTGCATAAGCCCAGAGTATATGTAATGCTCGGCACCTCACTTTTTAGCTGACCTCAGCACCACGCCCTAGTCGGCTCGGTGAGTGTACAGCGTCAGAGGCCATTTTACAGTTTTAAAGGGAGGTTGTATCGCTCTTACATATCTCTCGGGTCGCAGTTATATTATTCTGTACCCAATAAAGAGAGATTTAATCTGCTCATTTCTGTCACCTTACGCTACCACTTAATAACAGACCAGCTTCCACCTTCTCGTGGCAGAGGACCTTTGGTGGGAAGTGTCGGGCAGTGACGGTGAGTAGCTGACGTGTGCTACAGACAGTGTCGTCGATCCAACACGGTGGTCTAGTTATACTAAACAGCAGAACACTTAATATGTAGTCAACTGCTACTCCATAACGGCCACATTAAATTGGTGGCCAGCAGTGCGACGATACATTTTATTGGTGCTAGCGGTGGCACGATATTTAGTGCTAGCCATGTACCGATACATAAGTACTTGGGTCGTGTGATGAGTAAGGATGGAAGTTTGGAGGGTGAAGTGGTTGAAGGGATACAACAAGGAAGAAAGGTTGCTGGTTCCTTGAAGGCAGTGATAAGAAACAGGAAAGTGAGCATGGAAGTGAAAAAGTTACTAGATGACAGTATTGTGATATCAACTCTAACGTATGGAAGTGAAGCTTGGACCTTGTTGGAAGGACACAAGTCAAGAGTGAGAGCAGTGGAAATGAGTTAGATGAGAGGAGCCTGTGGAGTCACCTGGAGAGACAGTCTAACAAATGAAGAAGTGAAGGAGTGTTGTGGTGTGGATGTGGATGTGATAGGAAGTGTTAGGAGAAACACACTGAGGTGATCTGGCCATGTGGAGAGATGAAGAGTGAGAGACTGATGAGGAGAGTGTATGTGAGTGAGGTGGAGGGGGAGAGAGGGAGGGGAAGGCCAAGGATGAGATGGAGGAATGGAGTGGAAAGGTATATGAGAGAGGGGGATGTGAAGTGGGAGCAGGGCAGTGAAATGACAGGGGACAGGGTGATGTGGAGGCGATTTGTTTGTGGCCACCCCGTATGGGATTAAGGCGTCTGGCAATAGACAGATAGATAGACATACATGTTGCGCAAGAATTTGATTGAGAAAACTTGTGAGTAAATTAGCATTTTATAAAATAAATGAGACGTATTTTTGCAAGTGTAAAGATATTACACTGATATAAACTAATAACGCAGAAATACGTTCCCCAGATATTTAAGAAAATGGCATAATGTTTTGCTTTTCTGACAATGATGAAACCTAGTGGCAAACATATTGATATTAACAAAACATGCAACACTGATAGAACTGTGTCACTGCTAGGAAAAATCCACCAACATGCTACCAATAAACAAAATATTTAAATGAATCAGATTGTTCAGCTTCGCTTGGAATACCTGACATTGTGCCTGGCACTGGGGAGGACACATTGCCAACGTTACCTGGTATAAACTTTAGACTTTCGCTAACTTCAAGCTCTGAACGACTTTGTAGTGTGGTATAACTTTTATTTTGGGAACTATCTTGTGTATGCATGTAACCCTGGGAAGGAAGATGACCTTGGTTAGGGAGAGCACCTGGCGTAGACACATTACCTTGGGTAGGGAATGGACCGTCAACAATGTCAGTCCGTCCGCCAGTGCCACCACAAAGTGGCCCGTGTGCGAGCTGCTATTTGAATTAACGGCATCCACCATCGGTCACCAGTGGTGAGCCACCGTGGCGTTGCGGGTAAAATGGACCCGGTTACCATTTTTTTGCGGCTGCCACTAAAAATTGGCTCATGTGCGGGCTTCCATAGAAACACGTGCGTTTTATTTCTCGCCACAAATAAGTGGCAGCCACCATCCACTGAAAAGTGGCCCGTGTGCGGGGGGCCATAGAGACACGTGCATTCTATTTCTCGCCACGAAAAAGTGGCAGCCACCGTCCACTGAAATGTGGCCCGTGCGTGGGGTGCCTCAGGCCCCCCGCCTACGGGACACTTTTCGTTGGACAGTGCTGCCACTTTTTCGTGGCGCCACTAAAAAGTGGAGAGGGATGCTATGACATCCTGCACACGGACCACTTTTTCGTGGCAGCCACAGGCAGGAGGTGGCATGTGTCATCGCTGTGCTTCTCAAAATAAGAAAAGAAAGACGTAGAAGAAAGTACTGGGTGCATCCAATAATCAGCCATAGGCTTATCAGGGGTCAATTTTATACCCTATTTGAAGACTTAAAAGCATACCCAGAGAAGTTACAAACTGTTTTAGAATGACCTGTGCTTTTTTTTATTATTACCTGCTGACTGCAACTGGGCCTTCAGTTTTTCGTCTGAACACAAACATGAAGAAGTGTGTACCAACAGAAGAAAGACTTGCAGTTATCTTAAGGTGAACATACACATTGCGCAAGAATTTTAATGAGAAAACTTGTGAGTAAATTAACCACATTTCATAAAATAAATGAGACATTGTATTTTTGCAAGTGTAAAGATGTTACAACAGTGGCGTATATAGGGGGGGGGGCACTCGGCCATGGCCCCCCCCTTTTGTCCCAGTAGGCCTACATATCTGCAGATCTAAATACATATAAAAGTAATCAATGAATTCAGCCTTAAAAATAGGCTGCTTAATTTCAAGGACAGAGTATAAGAGCATAGTGGAAGAAAGATTGGGAAGGTATGAGCTAGAGCAGATGGAAGGGGTGGAAGAAGTATGTAAGATATTCACAGGAGATAAGCGTAGCGTGTGAGGCGGTTTGTGGAGTGAGGAGGAGATGCAAGGGTGTGCAAGGGACAGCATGGTGGAATGATGAGGTGAAACGAGCTGTGGAACAAAAGAAGAAGGCATATGGTGAATGGCTGGCGAGTAGAGGTAGGGGAGAAGATGAGAGAGAGAAGAGAGAGGTATATGTGAGCAGGAGAAGGGAGGTTAAGAGACTGGTGAAGGAGAGTAAGAAGAAAGTGGATGAAGAGTTTGGGAGGAATCTGAGTGAAATGGAGGGAGAGTAAGAAATTGTTTTGGAAGGAGGTAAAGAAAGTAAGGCAGTGTGAAAGGAGAAATAGTAGGGGAGTGAAAGATAGGAATAATAGATTGTTGGTGGAGAAGAGAGAGAAATTGAGGAGATGGAAGGAGCACTTTGAGGATTTGTTGAATGTAGAGAGTGAGAGCAGTGTGAGTATAAGTGGTTGGGGAATGGCTGGGAGAAGAAGAGATGAGAGGAGGGAGGAAGAGATCAGTAGGTCGGAAGTAGTGGAAGCGATGAAGAAGATTAAGCTGGGAAAGGCCCCAGGAATTGATGGAGTGTGTGGTGAAATGCTTAGGTATGGGGGTGAGATTGTTGTGGAGTGGATATGGAAGTTGTGTAGATTGGCTTGGGAAGAGGGAAGGGTTCCAGAGGACTGGAAATCAGGTATAATTGTTCCTCTGTACAAAGGAAAAGGGGAGAGAGAAGTATGTGATAACCATAGGGGTATTTGCCTTCTTAGTGTGACTGGTAAAATATATGGTAGAATACTCATTGATAGGGTTAGGCATATGACAGAGGAGCTAGTTGGAGAAGAACAAGGGGGATTTAGGAAGGGAAAAGGGTGTGTAGATCAGATATTTGTTCTAAGATGTTTAGTGGAGAAGTATCTAGAGAAGGGAAGGAAAGTGTATGCTGCCTTCATGGACTTGGAGAAAGCTTATGACAGAATAGATAAGCAAGGTATGTGGAAGGTATTAAGAATAAATGGAGTGGAGGGGAAATTGTTGAGTGCTGTGAAGAGTATGTAAGAGGGAGCTAGGGCTACGGTGCGAGTGGATGGTGAGCTGAGTGAGTCATTTGATCTCAATGTGGGACTGAAACAGGGGTGTGTAATGTCTCCATGGCTGTTTAATATATATATGGATGGGGTTGTAAAGGAGGTATAAGGTAGGGCAGTGGATGTGGGGGTGGCCCTAATGAATGAGGGTGAGATTTGGAAGCTTCCGGTGTTGCTGTTTGCTGATGATACAGTATTGTTGAGTGAAGATGAATGGGAGTTGCAAGGTTTGGTGAATGAATTTGGGACAGTGTGTAGGAGGAGGAAGATGAAAGTTAATGTAAACAAAAGTAAAGTTATGGTGTTTGAGAGGAATGAAGTCACAGAGTGTGCAGTGAGGTTGGATGGTGCGGATATGGAGAATGTGAGTGCATTCAAGTACTTGGGTAGTGTGATGAGTAAGGATGGAACTTTGGGGGATGAAGTACGTGAAAGGGTACAGCAGGGAAGAAAGGTTGTTGGTACACTGAAAGCAGTGATGAGAAATAGGGAGGTGAGTATGGAAGTTAAGAAGTCACTGCATGATGGTATTGTGATCCCTACCCTGATGTATGGAAGCGAGGCGTGGACATTGCAAGAGGGGAACAAGTCAAGAGTGAGAGCAGTGGAAATAAGTTACTTGAGAGGAGCATGTGGAGTGACGTGGAGGGACAGGTTGACGAATGAAGAAGTGAAGGAACGTTGTGGGGTAGATGTGGATGTGGTTGAAAAGATTAGGAGAAATACACTGAGGTGGTTTGGACATGTGGAGAGAATGGAGAATGAAAGACTGACTAAGAGGGTGTATGTAGGTGAGGTGGAGGGAGGGAGAGGGAGGGGTAGACCGAGGATGAGGTGGAGGGATGGAGTTGAGAGGTATATGAGGGAGGGGGGGGTGAGTTGGGGGGAGGGGAGTCAAATGGTGGGTGACAGTGACTTGGAGGCGTTTTGTCTGCGGCCACCCTTTGCGGGATTAGGGCGTCGGGCTATAGATAGATAGAGATAGATAGATTGATTTCAAATGATCAACTTCCACACGACTTTAGTAAGCTCTCTCTCTCTCTCTCTCTCTCTCTCAACTTCATTCTTGTGAGTTATAGTTTAATTTGCTCAATGTTTCATATACCGTACTCTCTATCTCTCTCTAAGTCATTAATGCGAGTTTTGGTTTAATTATTTAAATGTTTCATATAAAAATGAACATTGCAGCTTCCAGGAATGTAGGAATCAACAGTTGCATATGATCTACCAGTTTTTTTTTTTTTTTTTTTTTATACATTCCGGGTATTGTAGAATTCCCTATTTAAATATTTTTCAAACAGCTCATTTTTGTTTCAGCCAAGATACTTAAACTTCCTTATATTGTTTTGCCATTGAATATCAGATTAGTGCAATGTATCCCTCCTGAGGCCTCAAAATGCCCCTAATAGTGCTTGATTTCCAAAAAATTTCCTGGGGCGGCTTACACCGCCCCCCCAGACCCCCCAGCTGTAGAGGCTCGCTTTGCTTGCCCCCCCCCCACCTTAACAAAATTCTGGATTCACCCCTGTGCCCCCCCCCCTTTCCACAGACCTATATACGCCACTGTGTTACAATGAAATAAACTTTATAACACAGAAATACGTTCTACATATATTTAACCCGCCCCATCCCAACATTTTTGGACCTTTTTTTTTTTTTTTTTTTTTTTGCTCAAACATCCGCTTTTGGTGAGAAACATCGAAAATTCATAGAGAAATCGCTCACCTGAGGTTTAAAATACCTGATTTAGGTACGAGTACTTCCTTACCTGACTGGGTTTTCTAACAGGCTGGCACCAAAGAAAACGAGTTCTATGGGAGGGTAACTATTTTATCCACTCATAAACAGTATTTATTTATTTACTTGGTACGAATTTATATGTAGTACAAGAATATATTGGTTTTCAAACAGTAATATAGGCATTATAAGCATTGTTTCACTCACTAACGCATCACCATTCATGACCTTTTTTTTCCCACATTACCTGATCATCATTTCTGACTGTTTCTTCCTCTAATGCTATGTAAACTTTGTCCTCCACATTGTCATCGATTGGGGAATCACTCTGGCCCTGATTGTCTTTATTGGCCAGGTCACTGGTAACTGGTGAATTGCCGAGACAATGGCGTGCAGGGGGGGGGAGAGGTTATGCGGTGTAAGACATTGTTCCTGCTTGGCATCTTGTAGAGGAATAGAGGAAGGTGTCCTGTGTATACGTGCCAAAAATCACTCGTGAAAATTGAAAATTGTGCAAATTAGGGACCTTGCAATGTTGCTATGTTAATTCATGTCGCCGGGACGGCGCGGGTTAAGAAAATAGCATCATGTTTTGCCCTTCTGAAAATGAAACCTAGTGGCAAACATGTTGATATTAAAACATGCAACACTGATTTATCAAAAACTGTGTGCTAGGAAAAATCCACCATGTTACCAATAAACGAAATATATAAATGAATCACTCAGACTGTTCAGCTTCGCTTGGAATACTTGACATTGTGTCTGGCACTGGGGAGGACACACTGATAACGTTACCTGGTATAAACTGTCGACTTTCACGTTCTGAACGACTTTGAAGTGTGGTGTAACTTTTATTTTGGGAATGATCTTGTGTATGCAGGTAACCTTGGGAAGCAAGATGGCCTTTGTTAGGGAAAGGACCTGGGGTAGACACATGACTTTGGATAGGAAATGGAGTGTCAACAATGCCAGTCCGTCCGCCAGTGCCACCGCCAAGTGGCCATCATCGGTCACCGGTGGCAAGCCACCGTGGCATGGCGGGTAAAATGGACCCGGTTACCATTTTTTTGCAGCTGCCACTAAAAATTGGCTCGTGTGTGGGCTTCCATAGAAACACGTGCGTTTTATTTCTCGCCACAAGAAAGTGCCAGCCACTGTCCACTGAAATGTGGCCTGTGTGCAAGGGGCCTAAAAGTCACAATGTATTTTAGCTAATCTTGATATCGTATATTGACTATCGTGCTGATACCCATTTTCGTGAGCACCAAAAGTCAAGACGAGTTTGAATTTTGAGCATGACTAGTCATGGTTAGTCAGTGTTCCTCCTGAGGTATTTTGACATGTTATGCTAGGTGTTTTAGAGTCAGCTTCTCGTCCCTCTAACACCTAGTTTGTAGCTGGGCTCTCATTCTAGACCGGAGCTTAGACAAATAGGAGAGAAGCAGGACACAAAAACTCAAGGCAACAACCTTACACGTGTATTACTAAATTCTACAGTGGAACGGGTAGATGTCACGAGTACAGATACGCTGGGCAATTATAATTCTTAGGCCTAGATATGGGTTATTAGTATCGCGTAGGATACTATCCGGGTCAAGGCCTTGGTCAAGGTTGGGCAAGGTGAATAGCACTTAGGGCAGAGGTTTATATACTATTATTTGAGAAAGTCCAAGTTTTATATATTTGTGGAGTGGGTGGTACTGTTTCACTGTTGCTAATTATTACTTTAACACTGGGGTCTGTGTATGATGTTAGTATGATGCAGCGTTATCAGATGGTAGGGTATTCGCTGTAATAGACCCGTATTTCAGTGCTTGGCTGTGTTCACAGTTTCACTGTTACTTTTATTCACTCCACCACTTTTATATTGTCACTGGTGCTTCTATAGTAGGACTCGCGTACGTTTGCGGCTGTGGTGTGGCCCGCACCTGTGTACAATGGTGCCACGTTTCCCCAACTTGCGATGTGAAACGGAAGCTATTTATGTACAAGGCATCACAAATTCGATAAATTCAGATGAATAAAACTTACACTTGTGTATTTTGATGGATGAATCAACAGTAATCTTATTATGCATAAAATATTTATACAGTAACACAGAAACATGGCATACATATTGTACAGTGTTGCCAAAAGAAATTGTAGTCACTTTTAATGGTTTTTAGCGTAGTTTTAGGGTGGGTAATAATATCACAGTTATGGATATAAGATAATGAGCCTGAAAAAAGAAGAAATATGCCAATATCCAAAGTAAAAGAAATAATTCATGTAATTCTTGTGAGTGGCAACACTTACACACCCATCTGGCCTAAGATAAAGTACGTACCCCTCCGTAGACCCAACCATAGCTTGTACAGGTGTTGCTAGGGAAAAATGCTCACATTTACTGGCTTTTACCATAATTTTAAGGGCGAGGAATAATCACATTTATGATCATAAGCTAATATGTAGGACAAAATAGTAGGCATATGCCAATACCGAAGTAAAAAAAAAAAAAATTATTCACTCCCGAGCGGCAACACTTCCACACCCAGTCGGTGAGAGAGAGAGAGAGAGAGAGAGAGAAAGAGAGAGAGAGGCAGGAGAGGGGCATGCATTGAATGCATTGTCGGCATCACTAAATATAACAAAACCAAATTAACAAATGAAAGCACAATTATAAATAACTTATAAAAGAATCAAAAGTACTCAGGGTGGCTCACATTTCCCGCCAGGAGAGAGAGAGAGAGAAAGAGAGAGAGAGATAACGGTATAGAAAACGTGGCAACACTGTACACAGGTGCAGACCACACCACAGCCGCAAACGTACGTGAGTCCTGCTATATCACTGACTTCCTTTATATGGTTAATTCACTGTTCTGCCTTCACGTTACTAGGTCACAGACACTGTGCTTTCACTGTCACTCCTTTCGGGTCTGGGCATCGTGGTGGTCAGGTACAAGGGCGGCAGAGGTGACCCAGCCTCACTACTGACGGGGCTGGGTTCTGCCAGGGGCCTCTTTGTTCAGGGGCCACGGGATCATGCGTAGGGGCGTCCTCTCTCGTCTGGGGCTGCGGGTGGTGAATGACCCCGCGCTTTCAGGACTTGGGATGGGAGTACAGCCCTCAGGGCTGGGGCCGAATAACTGCCTGTACTTCTTGCTCAGGCGCCTGATGGAGGACGAAGTTCTCTGGCATCTGGGTGTAGGGAGGTCCTGCCTGGGGGTCCTTGGGGCAGTCTGGGGGTCCCGAAGGCTGCGGTCCCAGGTGCTCGGTGGCGCTGTCAGGAAGGGGCTGCGGCGCTGGCCTACATTGGGGTCCGTCAGCTGAGTCCTCTCCAGATCCGGCTGCAGGGAGAAGAGGCCAGGGGAAGTCACGGGACCTCTCCAGTACTCCTCCAGGCTGGGGACTCCCTCGGAGTCTTAGGTTGAACAGGAATCAGCACCTGACGGAATAGCAGCTACAGGCCATCTCCTGCTGTAGGGCCCGGCTACTAGCCATGGCCTTCTATGGGCGCAGCTACAGGCCGTCGCTAAGGCCCGGCTACTGGCCATGGCCTGGGGAAGGGAGCAGCTACAAGCCGACTCAGGGGCACCTTCAGAGAGGCTACAGGCCATCTCCTGACGAAGGTGGGAGTGGCTACAGGCCGTCTCCTGATTTCCCTCAGAGCGGCTACAGACTGTCTCGGGAAGGGCACCTTCAGAGCAGCTACAGGCCGTCTCCTGTTTTCCCTCAGAGCGGCTACCGGCCGTCTCGGGAAGGACACCTTCAGAGCGGCTACAGGCCGTCTCCTGATGAAGGCGGGAGCGGCTACAGGCCATCTGTTTTCCCTCAGAGCGGCTACAGGCCGTCTCCTTCAGGAGGGTTGAGCAGCTACCGGCTGTCTCAGGGGTGCTGACTGGAGCTGGAGTAACAGCTCCACCCCGATGTTGGTTGGGGAAAGCTCGTCCAGAAGGTAGTCTTGTACTCCTGCTATGGTGGCGGGGGGCGAGCTCCGGGTCATAGGGGTGCGCTGCCTGGGCGGACTTATGTCGTTGTCGCCCTGAGTCCCGGCGTGCTGTCATTGCTCCTCTGTGGGCTCCTTTTGGGGGTGTTAGGTCACCCCCTGTGGCACTATATTGCATTTTAGACTGATATTGACTTTCCATTTTGTAAACAAACCCAAACTCAATTGAGAAGAAGAAAGAGCTTGTGGCCAATTGAGACATAAATGTGGTCCCATACAAGTTCATTTGAAATGAAGATCAAAATTTGCTGTCAGCTGATACCTGTGGTGGCACCATCTAGCAGCAACTTTAGTAAAGTTTTTCATTTAAGCCTATCGAGGCATAAAAGTGATCCCATATAAGGTTACTTGACATGGCTAGTTACATTTACAGTAAACTGTTTGAAACAAGAGCATAGCCGTAGGTCCCAGAACAATTTTACTGTTGTTTTTCCCTGATGCTAGAGGGTCATGAGGATTTTAACAATTTTACCTTGTGTCCAACAACATTGGTACGGCTACCCTTTCATCTGACTCCAGAATTTCAAGCAAAAGCCCCGTCTGGTTGGTCACATGATGAATAACATCATGTTTCCTACGTGTCAACAAGTGGGTTGGTGGAGGATTAGTGCCCCTCCCCATAAAACAAATAACTCAAAGTCAAATGGCCACCCCTTACGGGATTGTGGCGTCTGGCAATAGATAGATAGATAGAATTCCTCTACTCCCCTAGGGGTAGGGAGGTTTTTCAAGAATACTCCCCCAGTATCCCTGCTTGTTGTAAAAGGCGACTAAAAGGGTTGGCGGAGGGTTAGTGCCTCTCCCCGGAAAACAACTAACTAAAAAAACAAACAAGAAGCCTCGGACAAGGACTGACCTAACGATGACTACATGGAATGTAAGAGAAGCGAATGATGAGGTGAAGAGAGAGAGATTGTCCAGGTGCTTGAGGGTGCGAAAGTGGATGTATGTGGAATAACTGAAACAAAATGGAGAGGAGAAAGTGTGAGAGAATGGGAGTATGGGTGGGGTATATGTGCAGGAGTAGGTGAGAATGAGAGGGCAAAGGAAGGAGTATGTATAGTTGTGAGTAAAAGATGGAAGAAGAGCATAAGACAGTATGGATCAGTTGGGTCAAGGATTGTGTGGGTAAAGTTGAAAGTTGGAATACAAATGTGGGCAATTGTGTGTGTGTATGCGCCAACGCAAGATCGTGCTAGCAGAGTAAGAGAAGAGTTCTGGACAAATGTGGAAGTGTGCGTAGAAGAGTTTGGAAGGAATGAGAGAGTGTTTTTGATCGGTGATATGAATGGTAAAGTAGGAAATGTGAAGGTGGATGGAATAGTTGGTGAGTGGGGTGTGCCTGCTGAGATAGATGAGAATGGCAGTGCATTAGTGGACATTTGTGCTGGGAGGGGGTTGGTGATAGCCAATACCTTCTTCAGGCATAAAATGATCCACAGGTATAGATGGTGAGTGATGAGAAGGGTGGGTGGTGAACTGAATGAAAGGAAGGCAATGATTGATTATGTGCGTGTAGATGAAAGGATGCGAAGATGTGTAATGGATGCAAGAGCTTATAGAGGTTGGGGGAGTGGACTTTCTGACCACTACTTGATGGTGGCCAGAATTAGGATCCAAGTAAGATGGAGGAAAAGAAGAAGGGAAATACGAGAGGAAGGAGTAGTTGCAAGGAGAGTGGAAAGGTTACAAGAGGATGAGAAAAAGGCAGAGTATAAGAGAGAAGTCGAGGAACGATTGGGCAAATATGAATTGGAGCAGATGGGGGACGTGGAAGGTGTGTGCAGGATATTTACAGAAGAAATATATGCAGCATGTGATGTGGTGTGTGGGAGGAAGAGAAGACAGAGGGGGGTGCAAGGAACAGTGTGGTGGACTGAAGAGGTGAGACAGGCTGTGGCACAAAAGAAGAAAGCATACAATGAATGGATGAGATGTGGTGTGTGGGAGGAAGAGAAGACAGAGGGGGGTGCAAGGAACAGCATGGTGGACTGAAGAGGTGAGACAGGCTGTGGCACAAAAGAAGAAAGTATACAATGAATGGATGAGAAATAGGGGTGTGGAAGAAGTTGAGAGGCGGAAGAGAGAGTTATATGCAGAAAGAAAGAGAGAGGTGAAAAGATTAGTAAGAGAGAGTAAGAAGAGAGTGGATGAGGAATTTGGAAGGAATTTGAGTGTAAAGTGGAGGGATTGTAAGAAAATGTTCTGGAAAGAGGTGAAGAGAGTAAGACAGGGTGGAAGTGAAGTTAGCAGGGGAGTGAAAGATAAAAATGGTAGATTACTAGTGGAGAAGGGAGAAAAAGTGAGCAGATGGAGAGAACACTTTAAGGAATTGTTGAACATACAGGATGGAAGTAATGCGAGTATAAGTGGCTGGGGAATGGCTTGGAGAAGGAGGGAGGTGAGAAGACAGGAAGAAATCAGTAGGATAGAAGTTGTGGAAGCAATGAAGAAAGTTAAATTGGGGAAAGCCCCAGGAATTGATGGAGTGTGTGGTGAAATGCTGAAGCATGGGGGAGAGATAGTAGTAAAATGGATGTGGAAGATGTGCAGATTGGCCTGGGAGGAAGGTAGAGTCCCGGAGGATTGGAAGTCAGGTATAATTAATTTTTCCCTTGTACAAAGGAAAAGGGGAAAAAGAAGTGTGTGGTAATCATAGGGGCATTTGTTTTCTAAGTATAATAGGAAAAGTGTATGGTAGGATACTTATTGACAGAGTTAGAGAAAAAACAGAGGAATTAGTTGGAGAAGAACAGGGAGGCTTTAGGAAGGGAAGAGGTTGTGTAGATCAGATATTCATTCATAGATCTTTAGTGGAAAAGTTTCTAGAGAAGGGAAAGAAGTTGTATATGGATTTCATGGATTTGGAGAAAGCATATGACAGGATGGATAGACAAGGATTGTGGAAAGTATTAAGAATATATGGAGTAGATGGGAAGTTGTTGAATGCTGTGAAGAGTATGTATGATGTATGTATGTATGGCTGCAGTGCGTGTGGATGGTGAACTAAGTGGATTTTTCTCTTTGAAGGTTGGGTTGAAACAGGGATGTGTCATGTCTCCATGGTTGTTCAATCTGTACATGGATGGGGTAATAAAAGAGGTACAAGGTAGGGTAGTGGATGTTGGAGCGTGGGCGGCGCAGGTGGAGTCAGAGGTGTGGGACAGGGTAGGCGGGGTTGAGAGGGCGTGTGTGAGTGACGGGTGGGGAGATTTGGGGACAGTGGTGGGCGATGGCTGGAATGGGGGTGTGGTGGGTTGAGGGGGTGTGGGGGCGTGCACGGGACATGCAGTGCTGGGCATGCGGGACGGTGTGATGGGTGGTGAGGAGGTGGGTGGAGAGGCGAGGAGTTGGTGGCATTGGCGAGTTGTCAGGTGAGGTGTGAGGCGGCGTGGCAGGAGGTGAGGTGGAGGCGGCGGGGGAAGGGAAGGGAGAGAGAGATGGCAAGAGGGAGATGTAGCAGTCATAGGAGGAAGAGGTAAGTGGCACGGGGGTAATGGGTGGGGCAGGGCACGGGGCCGAGGCAGGGGAGGCAGGAACGTGAAAAGGGCGTACATGATGGTTTTTGAGAGTGCGGGAAGTGCCATGATATTCGACTGTCACCTGGTAGGGGTTAGGGACGCGGATAATGATATGGGGCCCCGTGATGCGCAAAGCGAGCTTGTGGGATGTGGGGAGCTGCGCCATCATAACAGTGTCGCCTGGCTTGTTGGGGTTGGTGGCGGTGTTGGGGCGGAGGTCCAGGTTGTTTCAAAGGTAGGTTAGTCGTCGTTTGAGATGGTGTAGTGGGTCAGATGTGGGAGTAGAAGTGGGAGGTTGTAAGTGCTGCCAAAGGGGTAGGAGGAGGGGTGTTTCTCCAAACACTCGCTCATACTGCGAACTTCCATCCTCTCGGGGGCAGGAGTTGATGCCCCATTGCACAGTTTTTACATGGGCAGGCCAGTCGTCGTCTTTGGTGGCTTCTATTTGGGTGTGGAGTTGATTCATTAATGTACGATGGCTTCGCTCACATATGGCATTTCCTTTGGGCCAGGAAGGGGACGAGTGTGAGATGTTATTGCCAAATATGTGGGCCAGCTCCTCCCAGATTTTACTGGTGAACTCTGGTGCATTATCGGAGTGGATTGCTTGTGGGATACAGAAGTACGGAAATACTTCCCGAATCAGGGTGTCAGCTACTGCGACAGCGTGGTGTTCTTTCACTGGGCAGGCTATGACGAATTTGGAGTACGTATCAGTGAACGTGATCATGTACCTATAGCCTGATTTCGGGGGTAAGGGTCCCACTATGTCGATCACCAATAACTGCGGAGGTTTGTGGGCATTAATACAACCTGATAAACCGGCGGTACCGGTTATGTCCTTTCTGAGGGCACACGCTCAGCAACATTGGATAATCGGATAATCTCCTTGGTGAGGGTGGAGGGTATTGGGTGCCCAGTAGGTGTCATTAAAGACCTGCAGGAGTTTTTTCATGCTCAGGTGAATGCCGTTGTGAGTGTCCAGGTGTTGGAGGGCATTGGAGACTAGGATGATATGCCCGGATGGAGTAAGCAGGTGGTCGCCCTGGCAATACAGTGTCTTGAATAGTTGCTGGGGAAACCAGTGGGGTCATTCCTTACAATGCCACTGCTGGAGGAGATTGGGTTCTGGCTGGGCGGCATTGATGGGGAGCCGAAAGAGAGCATCCGGGTTGGTGTGGAGTTTGCCGGGGGGGGTACAAGATTTCATAGTTGACCTCCAGGGTTTCGCACCATCAGATGAGCTGGGCATTGTGGGTGTCAGACTGCTGCAGCCACCGGAGGGACCGGTGATCAGTGATGATACTAAAGGAGCGTTTTTGTGAGGCCTGAGGCTCAAGCCTGGCTTCGCTCTTTGGGTTAAGCCAAAGTGGCCCCGCAAAAACAGTACTCGAGCTGTACTGACGAATGTAAACAAACACCCCGGTCAGCTGACGACGCAAAGCAGCATGGCAGATATTGGAGAATCAGATATTTTCGATCTAAGCAGTAGTTCTTCCCTCCAGATGGGAACTTTTCCTTTGTTTGCAGAGACACAAGAGTCTGCGACTGTTCTGTCTACTCTTGTAGAGGAATACATGAGCCAGGTCACTGCGTTGTCGTCTTTAATGGCAACAGGAACTAGGTACATAAAGCAGCTGTGTTAATCACTGGAAAGATGAAGGGCTTTATATAAGGAAAGCTTTAAATTTACAAACTTGGGGTGCTTGTTGAGAACCCTAGGAACAAGGTACTCTCAGTGACAGTGTATGGGAAAGAAGACAGAACTCTTATTGATATTATGGTGTAGTGGTAGCAAGCTTAATAATAATGC
The DNA here is from genome assembly GCF_032717465.1 of Coenobita brevimanus. NCBI lineage: Eukaryota > Metazoa > Arthropoda > Malacostraca > Decapoda > Coenobitidae > Coenobita > Coenobita brevimanus. The sequence continues at coordinate 13,317,040 of NC_137017.1, read as the reverse complement.
TGGAGACAACACATTTGTGACCATCATGTTTGTAATAATGGTCAAAAAGTTATGTTGTTGACGGTAGGAAACAACTGGAATCATGGACTGTGAGCATTGCACCTTGAGTGTAGATGTAGAAAAGAGAAAAGTGATGGTTATTGAGAGAGAAGGTTACTCCCAGTGCTATGTTGCAGTGAATCAAGAGAGACTGGAATTGGTGAAAGAGTTCAGTTACTTGGGTACAGTGATAGAAAAGAGAGGAAAATGTCCAAAAGAAGTTGAAAGTAGGGTGACAAGGAAAAGTAGCTGGTACAATGAAGGCCTTGATAAAAAACAGAGGATTGAGAGTTGCAGCTGCATGAGGCATACATGAAGGAGTGTTAGTGCCAACTTTAACATGAGACTGCAATGTGGCATGAAAATTAAAAGTCAAGAGTGAGAGCAACTAAGATGAGACTGCTAAGAAATGTGTGTGGAGCACCGAAGGTGGATGGATATGAAATAATGTGATTCGTGAAAGATGTGGTGTGAGGAAGTCGGTGGACACCAGAATCGAAGAGAGTGTACTGAGTGGAGAGAATGGATAACAATAGAGTGGTGAAAGGTATAGCTGAGTGAATTTGAAGGAGGGAGGAGGTGAGGTAGGCCAAGGAGAAGGTGGAGAGATATGGTGGATGAGTGTGAGGAAGAGAGGTTTGGAAGTCTGTGAGGCTAGGGAACTGACAAGAGATCGAGCTGGCTGGATGGATGTTGTGAGGAGAAGTGCATGATCAGGGATTTGGCACCCCTTTTTAGCGTGGTATCGTCTGGATTGACTCTGTTGGATACGTTTGTGTGAAGCTACAGAACATGGTGAATGTTTTTAGCGTATCAGATAGAGCCAGGATTCTGGGGGCTTGAATGATGAACGTGTGGAAGTATAACCCACTGGATTGGGCAAATTTGGGCTGTCTGGACGTTGCCACTCCGCACTATGCCCTAGGGTGGGAAAGGGGGTCCTATTTCTTGATATTTCCCAAGTTGACCTGTCAATGAAATTTCAATATCAAACACTGAAAATGCTTGGAAACTGTAAATAAGCGCAAAATTTAATATTTCATACTGAAAGTATTATTGTGATTATTATTATTTTTTTATTTTATTATTATTATTATTATTATTATTATTATTATTTTTTATTATTATTATTATTATTTTTTTTTTTGACAGACAGGAGTTTAAATGATATTCAGAGTTTGCCAGAAGTGCAGATGTTAATTATGAAGTTCCATAAAATCATAACACAATTATTGTGTTTTTGACACCTGGAAACGTAATAAAAACATCGTTGAAAATACAGAAATCAAATATAATAGTGACAAATACAATAGTGACAGGAAATGTGTTGCAAATCCTGGTTACAGAATGCATATAATAATTGCATTAACTATCAGAAGTAATGAAGAACACACAGTATTTGTATGATATCATATAAACTCCAAAGATGCATGAATGTGAGAATATGTGCTATAATAAAGGATTGTAAAACTGAAAAAAATAATTTACCAGCTACTGCTGCTCTGTCTGTCTATCTATTGCCAGACACCTTAAGCCCATAAGGGATGGCCACAAACAAATTGCCTCTATGTTGCCCTGTCCAGTGCCATGCTCCCAGCTTACACACCCCGTTCTCATGTACCTCTCCACTCCTTCTCACCATCTCATCCTTGGCCTTGCCCTCCCTCCACCTCACTCACACACACACTCCTCGTCAGTGTCACTCTCCATCTTCTCCACATGACCAAACCACCTCAGATTGCTTCTCGTGACGCTTCCTATCCCATCTACACCACAATGCTCCTTCACATCCTCATTTGTCAGTCTGTCTCTCCATGTGACTCCACATGCTCCTCTCAAATAACTCATTTCCATTGCCCTCTCTCTTGACTTGTGTCCTTCCAACAAGGTCCAAGCTTCACTTCCATATGTTAGTTGTTATCACAGTACTGTCATGCAGTATCTTTTTCACCTCCATGCTCACTTCCCTGTTTTTTATCACTGCCCTCAAAGAACCTGCAACCTTTCTTCCTTGTTGTACCCTTTCAAGTACTTCATCCTCCAAACTTCCATCTTTACTCATCACACTACCCAGGTACTTAAATGCACGCACATTTTCCATTTCCTCCTCATCCAATCTCACTCTGCATTCACTGACTTCACTTCTCTCAAAGACCATCACTTTACTCTTCCCTACATTCACCTTTAGATTCCGTTTCTTCCACACTTCCCCAAACTCATCCAACAAGCCTAGCAGCTCCCCTTCATCTTCACTTAACAACACAATATCATCTGCAAACAACAGTACAGGGAGTTTCCACACACTGCCCTCTGTCATTAGGGCTGCTCCAACATCTGCTGTCCTACCTTGTATCTCTTTTATAACCCCATCCATATACAGATTGAACAACCATGGAGACATGACATGTCCCTGTTTCAATCCAACCTTCAAAGAGAACAATTCACTCAGTTCCCTATCCACATACACTGCAGCCTTAGCACCCTTTTACATACTCTTCATGGCTTTCAACAACTTCCCATTTATTCCATGTATTCCTAATACTTTCCACATTCCTTGTCTATCCACCCTGTCACATGCTTTCTCCAAATCCGTGAAGCCACATACAACTTCTGTCTGTTCTCTAGAAACTTCTTCACTAAAGACCTAAGAATGAATATCTGATCTGCACAACCTCATCCCTTCCTAAAACCTCCCTGTTCTTCAACTAATTCCTCTGTTATTTCCCTAACTCTGTCAGTAGGTCTCCTACCATACACTTTTTCCCCTTTTCCTTTGTACAGGGGAATGATTATACCTGACTTCTAATCCTCCGGGACTCTGCCTTCCTCCCAGACCAGTCTGCACATCTTCCAAATCCATTCTACTGCCAGTAATGATACTTCTCCACCCCTTAGTATGAGAACCCCTTATCTCAAGCCCATCTCAGGTCTTTCTATGGTGTGTGTTCCTTATTGTGTCTTCACTTTCTATTAATCTAACCGTGCCTGTGTGTGTTTCTGATACACAGCATATCATAATGTATGTATTTAGTTGGTTTGTGTTATTGTCAAAGGGAAAATTTGGGATTGCACTTGGGATGCCCAGTACTATAGGGTAAATCCCATAGGTAGTGTGCTTTTGTTATTGTGCAAGTTCTTTATAACACACCAAGCCTTGTACCAGTTATGCATGATAACCAAGGGATCACAGTACCGTATATAAACGTGTGTTGCCAGGTGAGCTTGACTGCGACATTTTCTCTCATTTTTTTGTGTCTGTCCTCATCTCTTCCTATTTCTGCCATCTTTTCTGTCACTTTTTGTTAATCTTGTTTTCTTTTTCAGGTGGCTTTACATTGATTGACAAGCCAAAAAGTTTCCTAGATGCCAGGAAACCATTTACAACATTGGGTGGTAACTATATAACCAACCCATACATGTTCCCTATGTGTCAGCAAGTGGGTTGGTGGTGGGTTAGTTTCCCTCCATATAAAATAACTAACTTGCAGCCAAACGACCACCTATTACGGAATTATGGTGTCTGGCAATAGATATATAGGTAGACAGACAAGTACAGTATCCTTGAGTTAGTGAGTAATGTGGTGTGGATGGTTTTCAGGAGCAGAAGGATTGCCATTGCTGGTGACTCAACCCTGGCCATTTCTACCTCTTCACCAAGTTAGCCGCCATCCATGACTGGACTAAACCACATATCTGCAGTTGGTACTACACATCAAGTTAAGCCATAGTGAAATGAAGGTTAGTATTGCTTTGCAGTTCTGTAGCAATTATCAGTCATTGGTATCATTATCCATGTGTAGTTTTCTTTGGGGCAGAGGGCAGTCGACATGTAGGTGATTTGTCAGTGCCCACCCCTTACAGGATTAAGGCGTCTGCTTAGATAAATATAGTTTTCCTTGGCACAGGATGTAAAATATCCAGAACTATAAAAGGAGGCAGGTAAATGGGAAGGTTTAACAGAAGAGTAACGAGTAAAATGGGCTTTACATCCATTTATTTTACTGTCAATCTTTTAAAAATTCTCAGCTCCATGTAGAAGGCATTACTATCTATCTATCTATTGCCAGATGCCTCAATCCCGTTTGGGGTGGCCACAAACAAATCGCCTCCAAGTCGCCCTGTCCCCTGCCATTTCACTGCCCTGCTCCCAATTCACACACCCCTCTCTCATATACCTCTCCACCCCATCACTTCATCTCATCCTCGGCCTCCCCCTCCCTCTTCCCCCCTCTACCTCACTCACATACACTCTCTTCGTCAGTCCTTCACCCTCCATCCTCTCCACATGGCCAAACCACCTCAGTGTGTTCCTCATAACGCTTCATATCACATCCACATCCACACCACAACGCTCCTTTATATCCTTATTCATCAGCCTGTCTCTCTATGTGACTCCACAGGCTCCTCTTAAATAACTCATTTCCACTGCTCTCACTCTTGACTTGTGTCCTTCCAACAACGTCCAAGCTTCACTTCCATACGTTAGAGTTGGTATCACAATACTGTCATGTAGTAACTTTTTCACTTCCATGCTCACTTGCCTGTTTCTTATCACTGCTTTCAAAGAACCAGCAACCTTTCTTCCCTGCTGTACCCTTTCAAGCACTTCACCCTCCAAACCTCCATCCTTACTCATCACACTACCCAAGTACTTAAACGTACTCACATTTTCCAATTCCTCACCATCCAACCTCGCTGTACATTCACTGACTTCACCTCTCTCAAAGACCATCACTTTACTCTTCCCTACATTCACCTTTAGATTCCGTTTCTTAGACACACTCCCAAACTCATCCACCAAGCCTTGCTGCTCCCCTTCGTCTTCACTCAACAACACAGTATCATCTGCAAACAACAGTACAGGGAGTTTCCAAACACTATCATCTCTCACCAGGGCCACTCCAACATCCACCTTGTACCTCTTTTATTACCCCATCCATGTACAGATTGAACAACCATGGAGACATGACACATCCCTGTTTCAACCCAACTTTCAAAGAGAAAAATTCACTTAGTTCACCATCCACACGCACTGCAGCCTTCGCACCATCGTACATACTCTTCACAGCATTCAACAACTTCCCATCTCTCCATATATTCTTAACACTTTCCACAATCCTTGTCTATCCACCCTGTCATATGCTTTCTCCAAATCCATGAAAGCCGCATACAACTTCTTTCCCATCTCTAGAAACTTTTCCACTAAAGATCTAAGAATGAATATCTGATCTACACAACCTCTTCCCTTCCTAAAGCCTCCCTGTTCTTCTCCAACTAATTTCTCTGTTCTTTCTCTAACTCTGTCAATAAGTATCCTACCATACACTTTTCCTATTATACTAAGAAGACAAATGCCCCTATGATTACCACACACTTCTTTTTCCCCGTTTCCTTTGTACAAGGGAATAATTATACCCAACTTCCAATCCTCCGGGACTCTACCTTCCTCCCAGGCCAATCTGCACATCTTCCACATCCATTCTACTACTATCTCTCCCCCATGCTTCAGCATTTCACCACACACTCCATCAGTTCCTGGGGCTTTCCCCGATTTAACTTTCTTCATTGCTTCAACTTCTATCCTACTGATTTCTTCCTGTCTTCTCACCTCCCTCCTCCTCCCAGCCATTCCCCAGCCACTTATACTCGCATTACTTCCATCCTGTATGTTCAACAATTCCTTAAAGTGTTCTCTCCATCTGCTCACTTTTTCTCCCTTCTCCACTAGTAATCTACCATTTTTATCTTTCACTCCTCTGCTAACTTCACTTCCACCCTGTCTTACTCTTTTCACCTCATTCCAGAACATTTTCTTACAGTCCCCTCCACTTTACACTCAAATTCCTCATCCACTCTCTTCTTACTCTTACTAATCTTTTCACTTCTTTCTTTCTTTCTACATATAACTCTCTCTTCCGCCTCTCAACTTCTTCCACGCCCCTATTCTCATCCATTCATTGTATGCTTTCTTCTTTTGTGCCACAGCCTGTCTCACCTCTTCAGTCCACCACGCTGTTCCTTGCACCCCCCCTCCGTCTTCTCTTCCTTCCACACACCACATCACATGCTGCAGATATTTCTTCTGTAAATATCCTACACACACCTTCCACGTCTCCCATCTGCTCCAATTCATATTTGCCCAATCGTTCCTCCACTTCTCTCTTATACACTGCCTTTTTCTCATCCTCTTGTAACCTTTCCACTCTCCTTGCAACTACTCCTTCCTCTCGTCTTTCCCTTCTTCTCTTCCTCCATATTACTTCAATCCTAACTCTGGCCACCACCAAGTAGTGGTCAGAAAGTCCACTCCCCCAACCTTTATAAGCTCTTGCATCTATTACACATCTTCGCATCCTTTCATCCACACACACATAATCAGTCATTGCCTTCCTTTCATTCAGTTCACCACCCACCCTTCTCATCACTCGCCATGTACTGTATACCTGTGGATCATTTTATGCCTGAAGAGGGTATTGGCTATCACCAACCCCCTCCCAGCACAAATGTCCTCTAACACACTGCAATTCTCATCTATCTCAGGAGGCACGCCCCACTCACCAACTATTCCATCCACCTTCACATTCCCAACTTTACCATTCATATCACCGATCAAAAACACTCTCTCATTTCTTCCAAACTTTTCCATGCACACTTCTACATTTGTCCAGAACTCTTCTCTCACTCTTCTAGCACGATCTTGCGTTGGCTCATACACACACACAATCGCCCACATTTGTATTCCAACTTTCAACTTTACCCACACAATCCTTGACCCAATTGATCCATACTGTCTTATGCTCTTCTTCCATCTTTTACTCACAACTATACATACTCCTTCCTTTGCCCTCTCATTCTCACCTACTCCTGCACATATACCCCATCCCTACTCCCATTCTCTCACACTTTCTCCATTCCATTTTGTTTCAGTTATTCCACATACATCCACTTTCGCACCCTCAAGCACCTGGACAATTTACCTTATATTCTCTTGCAAGTTATTCATTTTAGGGGGACGGCATGGTAAATTATCCAGCCCCTACCAGGTGTGCTTTATTGGAAACATCATGTGTTGACTGTAAAAACAAAAGCAAAACGATGTGTTGAGTTTTATAAATCACTACGGTCAGGCAGGGTTGTGGAGTCAGTGGTAATATTTCCTGACTATGACTTTGACTCCAGAAATTTTACAAGTACGACTCTACCAACCAACACATGTTCTCTATGTGCCATCAAGTGGGTTGGTGGAGGGTTAGTGTCCCTTTGTGTAAAATAACTAACCCAAAGTCAAATGGCCACCTGTTACTGGATTATGGTGTCTGGCAATAGGTAGTTGATAGACTAGTACAGCATCCTTGAATTAGTGAGTAATGTGGTGTGGATGGTTTTTAGGTGTAAAGGGTTGCAACTGCTGATGACTCTCAACTCTGGGTTTGTCCATCTGTTCACCAAGTGAGCCGCCATCCATGACTGGACTGCCATAAACGGTAGTAATTTACCTTAAGTCGTTGAGGAATCAAGGTGGGTATTACTGTCATTTTTCATTACATTAAACCCTTGATATAACAAATTAATTGGGGGAGGGCTGGGTCGCTATATCTGAAAGTTCGCTACATACGAGGTTCAGTATTTCCGAGGGATTACCAAACCAGTTCCCTATGTAAGTGGAGTCGTTCTGTCCAACATGCTACCTAAAGTAATTCAGTGAAGTTTTACATGGAGAATTCAATGGTTTACGAAGTTGTACATGTAAATATAATACTGTATGAAGTTGTACATATAAATACAATATCTATAATAAGAATACAGTATAATGTAGTACTGTTGCAGTACACTTACTGTCCCAGGAAGGGATGCTGTTGTCACTGTGGGCTGATTTGCGAACTTCCCCCTCATTTAGCGACCTTTGTTCGCAAAATCCAGGGGAAGCTCGGTCGTGATTTGTCTGTTCGTTATATCCGAAATTCGCAATACCAGGCGTTGGAATGTGAAACAACCGCTCTTACTGGCCTCACACTTCATACTGAGCAGGCTCCTCCTGCATACTGCAAGACTTCTGATGACGTCACCACTTGCAGCGTAACAAGTGTGTGCGCGCACACACACACTCTAACAGCAGTGTGCACTAACACTCTCTTTCTCTCTTCTTAATTTGATGAACGATTCCAAGGACGAAGCTGATTGGATTATTGGCGTCCAATACACACTATGTATCCAATACATAGACTTTTGTTTAAGTTTCATTAAGACCCAGTCTGTAGCCACATACAAATATATACTGATGGTCCTGCCAAACTAACCTAACCTATGCCCCCCAGACCCCCTTGATAACCCTACGATTGCCATTGGACCAGTGTTGGAAGCTCCCAATTCCTATCAAACCAAAAATTTTACCTTAACCTATCCCTGATCTATCTAAAATAAAAGACCTAATCAGTCCTAAATAACCTGTAACACCCATTTGAATAAAAATAGGAAGCCCAGTCCCCGTGTGGTAATTTTGACCATTCATTTTTATTGCTATTCAAATTTTTAACTCATTTAAAACTGTTACTACTACCAATAAAGTGGATTCAAATTTCCCCGTTTCAAAGTTAAATATAGCAGGTTTTTCATCTGATGGAACTAGCCCGGCAACGGATTGTGGGTGTGGCTGCTTGATATTGGGACACTGCAGTAAGGTTGGCATGAGTCTTCTTGGTTACTAGACCGATTTTATTGACATTTGCTTAGGAGCAGTGAAATGCGTGGCTTTAACAGTGCTCCCGAAGAATACCATAGTATCCCCGATGACAGGGCGAACCAGGAACAACAGAGTTTGCCCACAAACACGCCAACACCCCCACACGGACCCCACGGGGTAGCCGCCACCAGCCACCACCACTCCGGGCAACAGCGACGCATGTCAGCCCGGGCCGTGCGCCCCTGTGACATGCAGCCACCACGCTGCCGCCACCGTAGGCGAAGGACACTACCTTCGCGTGGCGGAATCACTGAGCTAGCTAGGGGTGGAGTTAGAACTCAAACTCCATGTATCGGTACATGGCTAGCACTAAATATCGTGCCACCACTAGCACCAATAAAATGTATCGTCGCACTGCTGGCCACCAATTTAATGTAGCCGTTATGGAGTAGCAGTTGACTACATATTAAGTGTTCTGCTGTTTAGTATAACTAGACCACCGTGTTGGATCGACGACACTGTCTGTAGTACACGTCAGCTACTCGCTGTCACTGCCAGACTCTTCCCACCAAAGGTCCTCTGCCATGGGAAGGTGGAAGCTGGTCTGTTATTAAGTGGTAGCGTAAGGTGACAGAAATGAGCAGATTAAATCTCTCTTTATTGGGTACAGAATAATATAACTGCGACCCGAGAGATATGTAAGAGCGATACACCCTCCCTTGATAACTATAAAACGGCCTCTGATGCTGTACATTCACCGAGCCGACTAGGGCGCGGTGCTGAGGTCAGCTAAAAAGTGAGGTGCCGAGCATTACATATACTCTGGGCTTATGCAAAAAGTAGAGATAAATGACAACTCTACTAGCACATTATACACCTCTATTAAATGGTATTAAGTACATTCACATATACCAACATAATAAATGGTTCCCCAGGACTTTACACTTACGCACTATTCAGATATCTTTTCACTTCTTCTAACCTTCATTTTATAATTGAAACAGGGTGGCACTTATGGTCTGCCATCCACCTTCTTCCTATACCACAGCTAACAGCGAAATGATATTTGGTTGTTCATCATTCACACTTCATTACACACTGTTAATTATGACTAAACAGCTTTAAAAATTATTATGTAAAATGTGTGATACTACAACTTCATATGGAAAAAGATGTTGACACCAGAACATCGCTCAGCCACACCATTGACGTCCTCGTCGACATTGTTGTCCTAACTACCGTGTAGCCTAACCAGAGTGTAGGGTAGCTAACTATTCAGGAACATCCACTTGCAATCCTCGAGTACGGACACGTGGTATCAGTGGGTTCCTTATTGGCGCCTTAAATAGTAGCCTAAACCACAAACACAGGACAAGACCACAATAAGTAGAAGACCAACGCCAGGACCAAAATAGGAAGGAGAAGGGTATGAAGGAAGATGGGACAGTACATAAGGCTCTAAATCAGTCCTGTTCAGGTGGGAGAGGAAGGTAAGCTCCTTTAATACATGAGACAGCCTGTTCACATTCAAGCACGTAACACTGAATGAAGGTAAAAAGGGTCGTAACTGGGATGAGAAGTTCACTGTCAAAGCTAGATGATGCTTGCTAGGCAGAACTGCTATCTCTTTACTGTGTAACTCACAAAAATCAGGTGCAATATAGTACCCCTTTACTGTAAGGAATTGATTCTGTGAGGCACAAATCACAGTTACATCCTCTGTCTCAGGAAAGTAAAAGTACTGTTTCGCATGAATATGAGCATGGAAAACTGACTTCAACTGAATGGGTTGGAAGGTGCAACGTTGCAGAGCAGAGGAAGTATTTGTGTCCAACAAGGCCCTCTTACACTCCTCTACCTTTAATGGTACGAAGACAAAATGCAAAGCAGGACATACATGGAGATCAAGAAATGAGGCCTTACACTTCTCAAATTCATCCACAGTCGTTTCTGCTACATATTTCTTGTCATCTGAGACAACTAGCACCTCTGGACCCTCTTCAATAACAACAAGTGTATTATTAGCAGTAGCAAAAGGGAAGGAAATGAACCGCCATGCCTGGTATGTTACAGCATTCCTCATAGGTACCAATGTCAGGATGCCTTCATGGGTCAACTGGGCCTCTAACAATGGGTAATAATATTCCAGTTGACTCAGATCAAAGAGTGGCATAAGTCCATGCTTCCACATAGCTATATCAAGTGCATTTGTTAGTATATTAGTAGGCAGCAATAAAGCATTAACCCTGTTCAAACTTGCATCGATTAAGCCGTCCACCATATTGGCTGCATGCTTCTCCAAAGCAGTGGTTGACTCGTCGAGAGCATGTAAGTACTCAGCGAATAACACCAAGTTAGCTAGGGTTAGTAAATTAATTTAGATGTTGTTCACAAGCTCTACTAGATGGTTGGTAGTCCTAATTATCTCGTTAGCTTTGTTAGTGAACTCATCTAACTGTTTATACACATGCATGATTAATCTATTATTGGCTTTAGCGGCCAGTGTCAAGTCATGCATCTGTCTACCCAATTGCACTACATCCTTATCTAATGCCGTGCCAAAGAGTTGTTGAGACAGGATTCCTAGAAAATCCACCCTCTCTTAGTATGTGCATGGACATGCTTGGAAAGATCAGAGTGTACGTTAGGTAAAGCAACATGCAAGTTAGTGAGCCTGTCGGTGAGCCTGTCTATATGCCTAGTCTGAAGCTCACAAAGCTTCAGTGTCAGAGTTCGTCAATCGTGGGTTTCGATTAAACATCTTTCCCACTTCCAATAGTTGCTGTCTGAGATTCGACAAGCCCTTGGAGACCTCCTTGACAATATCTGGCGTTTGGAGATAGCCTTCCATTGGATAGTAGATGCATACTGCATCTTCCACTACCACGGCTTCTCCAAGTGGGCTCTTCAGTGCTCCTGGCATTAACGCAGTCGTGTCCATGTCCGATGTCGTTCCATAGGTCCACCCCAAGCAACGCACGAGGAGTATGAGCCACAGCCACATTTTTCTTTTCTGCAAGAGTAGATACTTCCTTAATCACTCTTGTTGTGGGATCGTAGCTTGCTGCGATACTCTTGGTTAGGGACAGGTACGGATGACGACATAGACTGCGACGAAGACAGAGAGCACAACACATCAGACGATAGGCCTAGCTCTTGACTTACTAGTTTGATCCTATCAGCATGTACTGCCTCCTGAGTTCCATTAGCTTCATCCTTTATTCTATAAGTATTTCCACGTACTCGTTCCACAACGGTATATGGTCCGCGGAACTTAGGTCTGAGCTTGGAAATTCTCTCAGGGTTGTGGATTATGACCTTCTGGCCTGCCTGTAACGTCTTTTCTTGACTACCTTTGTGTTGTTTCGCCATCATCTCCGCTCTTGAGGCTTTTAATCTTTTCCGTACTTCACTGTGTATACGTTGGAATTTCAACAACTCTACCTTTGCGTAGTCTTCTTCGTTGTATACTGGAGTAGGAGGTCCAGCCAACAAATCGTAGGGTAACACTTTCTCTTCTCCATAAAGGATATAATGAGGAGACTTCCCAGTTGATGAATTTTCTGAGGAGTTGATGGTCGCCGCTACATGTGGTAACCAGTCTTCCCAGTTATCCTCCAGATTTGAGGTTATTACTGGTCTCAAGACTTCCAGTATCTTCCTGTTTGTTCTCTCCACCAGGCCATTGCTCTTAGGACTGTAAGGCGTTACAAAGACTTGCTTTATTCCATACATACGACAGATTTCTTGTAACACCTGGTTACGAAATTCGCTGCCATTATCGCTGAGCAATACTTTAGGTGTAGAGTATGGACAAATCACTGAAGTCACAAAGCGTGCGCCACCTCCTCTGAAGTTTTCGTCTGTAAAGGTGCTAAAACAGTGAATCGTGAGAAATGGTCCACTGCCACCAGTACATAACTTGAACCTTGACGACTTCTCGGCAACGCCAAGAGATCAATGGAGACTGTATCCCAGGGTTTTTCCGGTAGAGGATACTCTAAGATGGGAGTCGGAAGTCCCGTCGTTCCTCGTATTTCCGTGCATTTGACACATTGACTGACGTGGGCTTCTATGTCCTTCCTCATGGTCGGCCAACAGTATTTCTTTCTTGCCTCACGTATGCATCTATCGCGACCGGGATGACACGCTTGAGGTACGTCATGAACTAACTGTAGCACGGCTTGCTGTAAGGTAGCAGGAACAACCAACTGATATGCAGTGTCCTTCCCTGGGGGTTGCTTAAACAAAAGACCCTGTTGAAGATGGAAGTGAGTCATTGGTACTGGGAGTTCAGGTAGACAAGTCTCGTCGCCAGACTCCAAGGCATAGATGACTTGAGACCACATCGCATCATTACGTTGTTCCGCTTTTACCGTGTCTGAGGAATACTCAGCAAGAGCAACATCCTCGGCTATGGTAGCAGCAATGTTTCTACTCAACGCGTCGGCTACAACATTTTGACGGCCTGGTAAATATCTGACCTCTGGATCAAACTCCATTACCTTGCCAAACCAACGTGCAACCTTACCGTGCAAGTTTTTTTCCTTTAAACAAGTCGCGTATGGGTGCATGGTCAGTTAAAACAATTATCCGGTAGCCAAAGATAATATCCCGGAAATGTCCTAACGCCCACACGACTGCTAATGTCTCCAAATGTGTCGTCGAATAGTTCTTCTCTGGGGGTCTTAATGCCTTACTAGCATACACTATGGTATGTGTCTTTCCTTGCTCATCCTTCTGCTGTAACACCGCTCCCAGACCCAGACCTGAGGCATCCGTGCACAGATAGAAAGGTTGAGTATAATCAGGAAACTCTAATACGGGTGTTTCTGACATGGCTTGTTTGAGCTCGTTGAAGCTTTTCTCTTCCGAGGGTCCCCACTTCCATGCAGCGTCCTTCTTAAGTAGCGTCGTTAAAGGTGATGCTATGATGGCATACCTGTGGACAAAACTCCTATAAAAGCCAGTGAGGCCTAGGAACGATCTTATCTGATCCTTGTTCTGTGGTGTAGGAAAATTTAACATTGGCCTTACCTTGTCCGGCACAGTCTTGATGCCATTATCATCAACTAGGTGTCCTAAAAATCTAATACTGGATTTCAGAATCACTTAGCTTAATTTTCAGACCTGCAGATCTCAAGGTTTCCATCACTCGTTTTAACTTGTTAAAATGACTGTTAACATTGTTACTCACGATGATTAGGTCATCTAGATACGCTAAGACGTCTTGTCCTAACATCTCGCCAAACAATTGGTTTATCATCCGCTGAAATGTTAAAGGAGCCTTACTCAGTCCAAAAGGCATCCGGAGAAATTCAAAGTGCCCACGGTGAGTGCTAAAAGCAGTAATGGGATGCGACTCTTCGGTCAGCTCCACCTGCCAATACCCTGACGCTAGATCCAGACAAGTAAACACAGTATTAGCAGATGCGGAATCGGGTAACGATCCGGTACTGTTACCTTGTTCACTTGCCGAAAATCCACAACAGGTCTCACACCACCGTCCTGCTTAGGCACTAGAAAGAGTGGTGCTCCAAGGCGAGGAGGAAGGCTGGATAACTTCATCACGAAGCATCCTTTCAACTTCCTCATCCACTGCTTTCCTTTGGTTGTGCGGTAGACGGTATGCGGGCACATAAACTGGATTTGTACCAGGGCACAAACCAATATGATGCTTCACTCTATCCGTCCTACCCAGCGCTTCTCCTGGAAGTGCTACTACGTCGGAAAATTCTCTAAGGAGGGCTAGGAGTCGTGTTTTATGGTCTACATTATCCGTGACCTTCACGTATTGCTCCAGCTGTTTTTCCTTAGCCAGACATACGGGTTCCGACTGAGTCGTTGCTTGAGATGTAACTACAGGAGAGATCACCAGCACGTCGTCGACTTCCTTTATGGGGGCACCATAGCACATCAAGTCACCTATATAACAACCATCTCTGAGCTTAACTGCGCCACCACTCATATTTGCGATGAAGAGGGGCGTCTTCTGGTCTTGGCCAACGCTAGTCAGAGTCGATTCCAGCGACAATGCCTTATGTTTTACAGTCTCAGTTAAGCATGCTACATCAGTTCCCACCGACACGTCAGGTACTCGGACAGGAATTTTACAGACAGTTTGACTGGGTAAGTGGTGATTACCACTCACTATAGCCCTGACTTTCTTCCAGTCCATACCCTCCGCTTCATGTGCATCCGGGGACTCCCTTGATGCTTCACTTGTCGGGGTCACAACTGGTTGGATGGCTCCTGATTGGATGCCAGTTCCAGTTTGTGTCGCTGAGGGATTAAGGCCTACAAACTCTTTCCCATTAAAGGAAATGGAATGTCTTTGAGGGTGTATTACTTCATACTCCTCCATGGTTTCAAAGCCTAACAGCCCATCAGCTGGCAGAGGAAAATCCTCAACCACATAAAACGTAGCACGTAACACAGGAGATCGTTTATCTGCCCTCAATGTCAACGGCACCTGGCTTACAATCTTCATTCTACTCCCTGTCACACCTGTCAACATTACTGTACATCAGGTGGTGATAATGTCCAGTTTGTTAAAGGCATTCACTTTTAAGTCTTTCCAACGCTTTACTAGAAATAATGTTTGTACATGCCCCTGTATCTACGATCAGGGACACTTGACCTTTCCCTATGATCCAAGGAATAGATAATAAGTCCACCTTAGTAATAGCTGCCACACATGCATCGGTGGATTGTACTATTTTAATTACTTTTCCGCGCGGCCCTGAGCTTCCCCCGAACTAGCTGGGTTCCCTAGTTTCTTCCTCTTTTCAATGACAAAGGGGCAACAGTCCGTTTCATGAGGACAATGCCCATGTAAGACACACCATCTTTTCACCTCTGGCTTAACAGCCTTGGTCCTTTGCTGTGGAAAACTAGTAGCTGTATCTCTCCAGCCCGAAGTTTGCAAGGCTTTGCTAGCTTCTGCATAGCATATGCCTGCCTTCGCCAAAGCCTGACTTTCAGTACAGTTAGGATGCTGCTGTACTATATCAGTAGCCAGATTAGGTACAGGTATCTGCCACAAAGGAGGAGGGTTAGTCTGACCTTGCACGCCCATATTGTTAGTCATGCCCCAGGTATCTGGATAAGGGCCCTGGGTTTGCATGCCAATATTAGTATTCATGCCCCATTGATTAGGATTCTGGGTTTGCATGTCACTATTAGTATTCATGCCCCATTGATTAGGATTCTGGGTTTGCATGTCAATATTAGTATTCATGCCCCATTGATTAGGATTCTGGGTTCGCATGCCCATACCATCTGTGTTTATACCCCATGCATTTGAAGGAGGAACAGAAAATAAATTCTGTCCAAAACCTTGTGGTGTACTGAAAACATCTGAAGTATACACAGGTATGTGAGTGGTTGTAGTACTATCACTATGACTGGATTTTGCATATCCTGAGTGACGAAAGGTTCTGTTGTTGTCTCAACTTCCACAGTCTCCTCTCTAGGATTACCCTCATTAGCAAGACTAGTGGCCATTTTGGATCTAACTGATTGCTCTGGGACTGTTGAATAAGTATGACCAGAACGCAAATGCAAAACGTTCAAATTCTCATCCTGTCCTTCAGAAATATCCTCATCACCTTGATCCTCAATATGTCCTTCACTCATTTAATATGTCTGAGCACCTTTATTTGATGTATCAGCCCACTCATAAAATTCTGAGTCTAGTGGGATTGGCTAATCCCTATTTCCCTAATTCTACGTCCCCACTTCACTGTATCCATCTAACCCTGTCAGTAATATTCCCCTCCCAGTTACAGGAAGATAAACTGACATAAAAAGGATAGTTATGGTAAGTGACAGAGAATGGAACACATATAAAATACACAAAGTATATTTATTTCAAGGGAATTCTGAGAAACCTTTATTTCCACTCATCAACTAACTAACGTGTGTTGATTCAAGTGTGTGTGTGTGTGTGTGTGGATTAATGCATGGACACTACCTAGATATGAAAGTCCAGGATGATGTTCCACATTCCACGTTCCACACTCCACCAGACTCCTCCAACCATACACGGCAGCCCGCTCGCTGTGGGAGTTAGCAAGCGAGTGGTTCACCCTGCATCACGCCAGGCCCGCCGCTTTCGGTCTCCCTCGGCTCGCTTCGGCCGTCCGCGCCTCTAGTTGCTAGAAGTCGCTAGTTGACCCACTCCTCACCGCACTGGCTTGAACTCTCCTTATCTCGCCTCTCACACACGAGCGCGAGATTCTTGCCAGTTTGCGTTTGAAGATGGAGATATCTCGCACACCACAGGGCGAGATAACTGCCAGTTTGTGCTTAAGATAGGAATCTCGCACTGGCAGAATAATGGGAGGAATTAATATGCACCACTCCAGTTTATCTGCTCCACTTAACTCACTGGTAATTAGTCCCCTTACAACAGTAGAGTAAGATTTTCTGTTTCACCTTCAGGAACGAGCGATTGCAAGGGTTACTGGTTCAGAGCATAAAGCCCTTTAGCACGTATCGTATCTCACCGCTGCCACCAATTTAATGTATCGGTACATGGCTAGCACTAAATATCGTGCCACCGCTAGCACCAATAAAATGTATCATCGCACTGCTGGCCACGAATTTAATGTAGCCGTTATGGAGTAGCAGTTGACTACATATTAAGTGTTCTGCTGTTTAGTATAACTAGACCACCGTGTTGGATCGACGACACTGTCTGTAGTACATGTCAGCTACTCGCCGTCACTGCCCGACACTTCCCACCAAAGGTCCTCTGCCACGAGAAGGTGGAAGCTGGTCTGTTATTAAGTGGTAGCGTAAGGTGACAGAAATGAGCAGATTAAATCTCTCTTTATTGGGTACAGAATAATATAACTGCGACCCGAGAGATATGTAAAAGCTATACACCCTCCCTTGATAACTATAAAACGGCCTCTGACGCTGTACACTCACCGAGCCGACTAGGGCGCGGTGCTGAGATCAGCTAAAAAGTGAGGTGCCGAGCATTACATATACTCTGGGCTTAAGCAAAAAGTAGAGATAAATGACAACTCTACTAGCACATTATACACCTCTATTAAATGGTATTAAGTACATTCACATATACCAACATAATAAATGGTTCCCCAGGACTTTACACTTATGCACTATTCAGATATCTTTTCACTTCTCCTAACCTTCATTTTATAATTGAAACAGGGTGGCACTTATGGTCTGCCATCCACCTTCTTCCTATACCACAGCTAACAGCGAAATGATATTTGGTTGTTCATCATTCACACTTCATTACACACTGTTAATTATGACTAAACAGCTTTAAAAATTATTATGTAAAATGTGTGATACTACAACTTCATATGGAAAAAGATGTTGACACCAGAACATCCAGACGGCGCCCCTCTGGTAGAGACAATCTATGGTCGCTCCCAAAGTGTTTCGGTAGAGACGATCAATGGTCGCTCCCATAGTGTCCAGGTAGAGACGATCAATGGTCGCTCCCATAGTGTTCTGGTAGAGACGATCAATGGTCGCTCCCACAGTGCCCAGGTAGAGACGATCAATGGTCGCTCCCACAGTGTTCAGGTAGAGACGATCAATGGTCGCTCCCATAGTGCTCAGGTAGAGACGATCAATGGTCGCACCCACAGTGTTCAGGTAGAGACGATCAATGGTCACTCCCACAGTGTTCAGGTAGAGACGATCAATGGTCGCTCCCATAGTGTTCAGGTAGAGACGATCAATGGTTGCTCCCACAGTGTCCAGGTAGAGACGATCAATGGTCGCTCCCGCAGTGTCCAGGTAGAGACGATCAATGGTCGCTCCCTTAGTGTTCCGGTAGAGACGATCAATGGTCGCTCCCACAGTGTTCAGGTAGAGACGATCAATGGTCGCTCCCATAGTGCTCCGGTAGAGACGATCAGTGGTCGCTCCCACAGTGTTCAGGTAGAGACGATCAATGGTCGCTCCCTTAGTGTTCCAGTAGAGACGATCAATGGTCGCTCCCAGTGTCCAGGTGTAACTTGCAATACTTTGGTGATAGAAACTCCGTGTACAAACAGCTAGATAAGGAGTTTATTACATGCTCACAGTAAAACAGTCTGCCCGTGTCGGCTGTCTGCTAAGAACTGATGCAATAACGCCGTCTTCAGGCGTGGGAGAGCATGCTGACCTAGCAAATTTAGTGGGGGCATGTATGCATTGGGGGGGGATATATATACATTGGGGGTAGACATATTGTGGAGGGGGTACACTACTCCCCCGGGTAGCTGAGACGGTGTCTCCTGACACCGGGAGTTAAATGGTGTGTGATTATAGGAGTAAGGCAGGACCGGGAGGTTTGTACAAGGGATAAGTATGATACAGGGGCAGTAGGGGAGACATGGCCATGTTGAGGGGAGGGAATTAGAAGGATATATACATATAAGATATGCAAGGAATAATAGGTACAAATCCAGTAAGGGTCGAAGGGATCTATAAACATAATGGGAATTACACAATAATAGTTTGATACATGATAAACAAGGAGTAGATATGAGAGTTCTATTGTTGTTCTTCCTTCAATTTTTTTTTTTTTTGTATTTTCTGTAGGATACACTGTCACTCAGTAATGTATGAAAGAAATACCATCATTTTCTAGTAGGCAGAGTGCTATTCACAGTTTGGTGAATGGTTAGATGGCAATGGTAGTCACTGAATGCGAGGGCACTAAGTACGGGGAGTTTCTACGTCGTGTGTAGGGCGTACTATGCCGGTAGCGACTCTGATTTCCTGGAGTCGACGTTCCATTTTTCTGACACAACAATGCACTGCACAGAGGATGAGTAGAAAACCTATGAAAGCGATAACCACAGGGGGAAACACAACTGTTGGATGAACCCATGAACGGCTGAAGGCCAGAGAAAATTGATCCATAATGAAATCACTGCCATTGAGGAAGGTGAGCATGCGCAAGTGAGGGGAGGTGTTGGTAATGTTGGCAGATGGTAGGGTTGAAGGCATGTCGATTGGTTGAAAGATGTCATAGGAGTGTTTACGAACAGCTTGGCGATAGCGAGTGGCATAAATGATGACGGACTCTGATTTGACGGTACAATAGTCAGGTGCTTTGGAGAGACCACTAGCGGGGACGGAGCGAACGGAAGAACCAGGACACATGATTGTGACAGAGATGGGAACAGCAAAGAAGAAGTACTGGACATGGTTGAGGTGAGCATGGTGGACTGGGAGGTCAGGAGCTGGGACAAAAGAACAGGCCGAGTAGATGGAATGGTTGCAAACTAAAGCAGACTCACAGGGTGTAGCACTGCTAGGGAAGATAGCGAAAAGGTGGGCAGCACAGAGACGAGAGGTCGGAGTAAGGGAGGAACATTGCTGGAGGTCTGTGGAAGAAAGGAAGGCAACAGAAAGATGATCATGGGAGAGGAGGAAATATTCGGAAGGAACAGATACCTGTAACAAGGAGTTGTTGAGGCGGAAAGGGAAGGGAATGATGTGGAAAAGGTTAAAGGTTATGGCAGAACGGAGAGGAATATGGACGACGACGTATGTAGTGAGAAGAGTGGCTTCGAGAACAGGATAATAATATTCAAGGGAGGAGTAAGGGAGGACTGGGGAGAGACCGAAGGTGGAGTGAGCCCATTCCAGGACAGAGCGGAGAGCTGAGACAGGTACTAAGTCAGCAGTGACACGTCCATTGATAGCATCGACCAGGATACGAACCTAGGTAGAGACTTGAGACTGGAGAGAGTCAACGGCCAGTTGGAGATTATCCATGTTGAGTTTGAGGTAGAAGAAGAAAATGTGTCAATGAGCTCAGTGAATCTGTTACTTATGCATTGCAACTGCCAGGAGAGTGGGAGGAAAAGGTTATAGAGATACTCATTTGGGTTGTGTGTCCCCATGAGGGCCGTGAGATGGTTCCTGATTCCGTGGAGCTGGTGCGCGTAGGCAGGTAGGGCAATGGCTACGTCGGCCAGGGGCGCAAGATCATAGCGCAAGGAGACCGCGCCTCCTGAGCCGACCAAGGCCCCGGGACGTACTCCACCATCGTCCTGACCTGACCCAGACCCCAGGAGGGTCAGCACTGCCAGCAGGGAGAGCGCTAACATCGTACCTAGAAAATCAGGGTAGAGTTAATGGGGGAGGTCGTGAAGAGGTTGATGGGCAGAGCGCAGTTTGGACCGATATTGATTGGTTGATGAATGAGCAGGTGGAGATGGAGATGAAGGAGACTGAGGGATAGGTGGAGACAAGGTAGACTGAAGGATGGGAGGAAGGGAAGAGGGGGCAGGAGGTTGTGTAAGTGACTCTTCCAACACGAGGCCACGGGGTGCTCGCTTTAAGTCATCGACGTGGACCCATCTGGTGTCCCTAGTGGACAGGTCCTGGAGGTGAAATTTGTTGCCTTGTTGAGTGAGGACGCGGTAGGGCCCTGTAAATTTGTCATCCAACTTAGAGGAACGCGTATGGGAATGAGCAAAGACAAGATCGCCTACACTGATAGTGATAGGAGAGGCGGACTTATGTTGGCGCTGCAGCATGTCCTCCTGAGAGGAAGCCAAAGTGGATTGGACATACTGGTGGATTGTCTGGAAGTTGGCCAATTTTAGTTTAACATAATCATCCATGTTGTAGATGGGTTCTGGCTTTGAGGATAAGAGAGAGTATGGGAGGTCCTTGTCAAAACCAAAGAGGACGAAGAAGGGAGATTCAGCAATGGATGCATTGATGGAATTATTGATGGAGGATGCCACTTGGGGAATCCAGTCATCCCAGGACGAACTATGGGAGCCTAGATGTCTGAGGCACTCTAAGATTTTTCGGTTGTGGCGTTCTACAAGGCCATTGGAAGCCGGATGGTTAGGCACGACATTGCACTTACTGATATGAAAGTGGCGACAGATCTCATCGAGAAGGCTATTGTTGAATTCTGTACCGTTGTCAGTAAGAATGGTATGAGGGGTACTGAATGGGCAAATTACATGATCTACAAAGGCACGGACAACGCTCTTCGCGGTCTTGTTGGAGAGGGGAACGAGGACACAGTAGCGGGAGAAGTGGTCAACCGCTACGAACAAGTACTCAGTGCCAGATTCTGTGAGAGGTAGTTTTAAGAGATGGATTGAGACAGTTTCCCATGGTCGTGATGGGATTGGGTATTGTAAGAGAGGTGCTGATAAGCCGGTTGATCCTTTGTGGCGGTGGCAGGAGAGGCAAGAGTCACAGTGGGCATTGATATTGCGGCGCATGGTTGGCCAATAGTATTTGAGACGTGCTTGGCGCAAGCATCGGTCTTTACCTGGATGGGAAGCTTGAGGAGTATTATGAACAATATGAAGACTCTTTGGTATCAGGGCAGTGGGGACAACAAGTTGGCGTACTTTGCGATTGGGCATATCTTTGCCTGTTAGCAGTGTTTTCCTGTACAAGAGATCATTGTCTAGCATGAACTCATCTAGTGATACTGGCAGAGTAGGTAAGGTTGAGGCATCACCAGATTCTAGGAAATAAATGACTTTGGACCACATGGGGTCTTGGCGTTGAAAGTTTCGAGCAACTTCTGACGTTAGTGTAGTATTTTCAGTTACTTCAGGCTGCAGTGATGTTATAGCTGCTGCTACATGACGTGAGAGTGCGTCTGCGACTACATTCAACTTGCCTGGTACATATTGAAAAGTGGGATTAAAGTCCTGGATGATGATAGACCATCTAGCTATAGTAGGACTCGCGCACGTTTGCGGCTGTGGTGTGGCCCGCACCTGTGTACAGTGTTGCCACGTTTTCTATACCGTTATCTCTCTCTCTCTCTCTCTCTCTCTCTCTCTCTCTCCTGGCGGGAAATGTGAGCCACCCTGAGTACTTTTGATTCTTTTATAAGATATTTATAATTGTGCTTTCATTTGTTAATTTGGTTTTGTTATATTAAGTAGTAGATGGAGTGTCAAAGTTACTGTCTGCTGAGAGGTTTGTTACGTTACTGATTCATACACCCCGACGTAGTGGGGTGTGGGTGTAGGTGTGGGTGGGAGTGTGGATGTGGGTTTGTTGGGGTGGTGGTCCAGGGGAGGGGAAGTGTGAAGGGGGATTTGACCTGAGACACCCAGGAGGGATTAAGAAGGGAGGGAAGGGGAAGGGGGGGCTGGATTCACCTACCACGTGGTCAGTATTAGAAGAGAGAGAGAGAGAGAGAGAGAGAAATTACGTGTATAGATATATGTGCATCAATAGGAACAATGTATATCAGTGTGTGCAGTATGTACAAAGGAACAAATGAATACAAATAAGGCAGTGACAGACCTCTCTCTCTCTCTCTCTCTCTCTCTCTCTCTCTCTCTCTCCTGGCGGGAAATGTGAGCCACCCTGAGTACTTTTGATTCTTTTATAAGTTATTTATAATTGTGCTTTCATTTGTTAATTTGGTTTTGTTATATTTAGTGATGCCGACAATGCATTCAATGCATGCCCCTCTCCTGCCTCTCTCTCTCTCTCTCTTTCTCTTTCTCTCTGTAGGGAAGCTATCTGTCAAGGCCACCGACTGGGTGTGGAAGTGTTGCCGCTCGCAAGTGAATAGTTTTTTTTTTTTTTTTTACTTCGGTATTGGCATATGCCTACTATTTTGTCCTACATATTAGCTTATGATAATATATGTGATTATTCCTCGCCCTTAAAATTATGGTAAAAGCCAGTAAATGTGAGCATTTTTCCCAAGCAACACCTGTACAAGCTATGCTTGGGTCTATGGAGGTACGTACTTTACGTACCTTAGGCCAGCTGGGTGTGTCAGTGCTGCCACTCACAAGAATTATATGAATTATTTCTTTTACTTTGGATATTGGCATATTTCTTCTTTTTTCAGGCTCATTCTATCATATCCATAACTGTAATATTATTAACCACCCTAAAACTATGCTAAAAAACATTAAAAGTGACTGCTATTTCTTTTAGCAACACTGTACAATATGTATGCCATGTTTCTGTGTTACTGTATAAATATTTTATGCATAATAAGATTACTGTTGATTCATCCATCAAAATACACAGGTGTAAGTTTTATTCATCTGAATTTATCGAATTTGTGATGCCTTGTACATAAATAGCTTCCGTTTCACATCGCAAGTTGGGGAAACGTGGCACCATTGTACACAGGTGCGGGCCACACCACAGACGCAAACGGGCGCAAGGCCGACTATAGTCTACCTGTTAGGTTGCGATTCTTGAACAAATCACATAGTGGAAGGTGGTCTGTTTGGATATGCACTGGATAACCATAGACTATATCTCTGAAATGTTTCAAGGACCAGATTACCGCTAGCGCTTCGAGATCTGTGACACTGTAGTTACGTTCAGCGGTTGTAAGGGTGCGACTAGCATACGCTATTACGCGCTTCCTTGATGCTTCATCGAGTTGCATCAGAACGGCACCAAGTCCAGTGCCTGAGGCGTCTGTGCAGAGAAGGAAGGGTGTGGTATAATCAGGGAACGCTAGAACAGAGGCATTTACAAGAGCTGTCTTTAGCTTTTGGAAAGCCTGTGACTGGTCGTTAGTCCAAACAAAGGGCACATTCTGCTTGAGTAAGTGGGTCAGAGGAGCGGCGATCTGCGCATAATCCCGGATAAAGCGACGATAATAGCCACTGAGGCCCAGGAAACTTCGTACAGCGTCGGTAGTGGTAGGTTCTGGGAAGTTAATGATCGCCTTAGTTTGATCGTCATTAGTATGAATGCCTTGTGCATCTACGACATGGCCTAGGAATTTGATTTTCTTTCGCAGGAAGTCACATTTACTGAGATTGATTTTCAGGCCTGCGAGCTGGAGGCGTTCAAAGACTTGCTGGAGTT